>NW_010255362.1:0-231 GCF_000690775.1 Eurypyga helias | reverse complement strand
AGGTCTGCCCCCGAGCCGGAGCACAGGATCCATTGCTCCCGCGGGGAGTATCTCGTCCCTAACCACTCGTGTCCACCCCAGGGAGATGGTTGGGGACCAGCCGGACGTTACGCGGCTTTGCCGCAGGCTCCGTGGGGTGGGTGCACGGGGAAAAAACACGGCGGGAGGCTGCCCGCCCCGGCGCTGCTCCCCGGGGACCCCATCGCCTCTCCCCCAGCCGGGTGCCAGGGC
>NW_010255361.1:26275-27861 GCF_000690775.1 Eurypyga helias | reverse complement strand
ATTCTATGATTCTATAACTGAAGTACTCAATACTTTATTTCATGATTGAAATAATAGTTATCAATGCAAAAAGGCTACGAAAAATCAACAATCTGCAATATAGGACTCATTTTCATTTTAAACGTGAAGTATCAGTGCCACAACCTTTCCATATTTTCTTCTGGAAAGGGAGGCAATTGCTTCATACTGGGAAATGAATCCTTGCTTATTCAGTTTTTAACAAGCAGCAGAGTTTTATCTTCAAATTAATAGTTAAAACCAAACAGCATCTCATTCTTTAAATCAGTTAAACATATTTGCAGACATTAACTTGATGGATGCCCAGAAATTGGAGCATTCATTGCCATGGGGTAACAGAAGCCACAGTGAAGTCATACTCAGAGATGTCACTTGGCTCAGGATAACAAAGTGCTTTCTGTAATGCGGTTTGAGCCAGGCAGTAAGACATCCTTGCTGCGACAAGATTTGGGTGATGTAGATGCATCCGACCAGCTCTACAGACAATGTCAGGTGAGTGGTCACTGGCAACAGGAGGGGAATGTGGATGCTCTTTCCTAACGCTAGTCCTTTTACTGATGCGAGTAGGAATCTCCCTCACAGCCCCAGCAGTTTTGCCCCACCAGAGAATTCCCCCATGCTGCAGAGACATCAGTCCCCCTGATATACCCCAGAGGTCTTGCTATCCTGGTACTAAACTAAATTGGCTTCTGGTTCCCTGACTGTTTTTCATGCAGTAAGGAGAATCTGCCACCCCTAATTGAATTATTTTTAATCATGTACTATAACAAAGGTAATATTATCACAAAGAGGTATTGGGGCAAATCATTAGGTATTTTGTCTGCTGGAACTAATATTTTTGCTTCCTGTCTAACAGAAGTATGATCTGATGCTCCTAGAACAAGCTGGCTACAAAGTTGCCCTTAGTACCAAACAGAACATGCCATTTTTCATAGGTACCTTCCCTATTCTGGGACTTGCTCAACTTTTCTCTACAAGACAAAATAAATTTTCCAGAGTTTGCTGATCTTGCAGTCTATGGGGACAGCTCGCATTTATACAGCACGCTTCACTTACTCAGACAGAAGCAGCATTCAGAAATACCCACAAGTGACAGTCATAAAAAACAGCCCCAAGGTGGGCAAGGCTCTGCCGATCAAATGTACAACCTCCTCCAAACACAAATGGCTAAGAAGGTAGCTGCTGTGGAATGGGTTAAATACTTACATTAAGATCAAACATATAATTTAATTTAAATTAACTGAATTAGTAGAAATAGTGTATTAAAAACCCTCTGAGTGACTTGTAGGAAGGCCTCATAGGTTGTTTTGTGCTTATTGGCAATAATAATCAGATGCCCTGGTTGATTGGCACATTTGGTTTTTATTGCTCTTTCTGAGTCTTCCACTTCCTCTCCTTTTTTTTTTGGCAATCCTGCACATAACCAGAGCTTTGCATTTATGCACTCTGCAGTATATACTGCAAGGCAGGCATGTACTATTAACGTCTTCTCCATCGGCTGTGTTATCTGGCTCCTTGAACAGGACAACGGGGTACAGGACATCTAGTCTTTTTCTCCTTTCTTCCAG
>NW_010255361.1:0-26255 GCF_000690775.1 Eurypyga helias | reverse complement strand
TCCCTGTCTCTGGGACTAGATTCCAGTACTATCAACATAACTCAAGTGGTGACATTGATACTGAGGTTAACAGCAAACAGTGCACATCAACAGGTAGTTTAAAAAGCTGATCCATTACCTTTCTAGTCTCTGCATGGTCATGGCTAGCGTTTTATTGAGTTCCTCTATCATCCGGCACCCCGAAGGGTGAATGGGCAACGTGCTGGACCCAGAACTGTGGCTGCCGTACTGGAGCTGGTGCTGGTGAGCTGCTAACTGGGATGGCAGGACAGTGTGATGGTGCTGAGTCAAAGGCTGCTGGGAGCTCTTCTGTGTGGAATAGGATGCGAGAGAGAGGTCTGGCCCCCCTAAAGGCATGCAAATCATGACTTTCTTTGGAGGTAGTGGAGGTGACAGTTTAACTGGCATACAAGGCAGTTTCACAGGAGCACCAGGATCTAAAACAGAAGAGAGAGAGGCCTTGATGTTAATTTTCATGGCAGTAAGATGGAGATCAGAGTGTCTGCCTAGGTGAGCAGGTACTGAGGTTGCTAGTCAGCATGGGAATGTGCACCTCCTTCCCTGCTGTGACAGACAGCTCTGCGTAGCATGTGCTCAGCACTGTCTTCAGGAACAAGTACCGCTGAGTCTCACAAAAAACATCCCAGGGCTGTGCATGCCCCTTAATAAACACGTTATGCAATGCTCAACAAAGCTAGTGGCACACTTGGATACTTAAAAGCCCTAATCCTCCAGAAGAGCCCTGTGAGGTACGAGCAATGCCTCCCGCTCAACAGGCACGCAAACAGGGGGAGAGCGATTTGGCATCTGAAGTTACGGGGTGACTCACTGCCATCACTGCTGGAGCCAAGCTCAGGGATTCCTGATCCTTCTTGGCCACTGCAGTGTTATTACTGCAAGTCACATTTCTTACAGCTTTGTAATGTGCAAACTATGGTGTTACAAATCACATTATAGGGCAAGAGAGAAAAGAAATAGGGTTTGAATACTAAACAGGAGTGGTCTGGAAAAACACAGGGTACAGGAGGAGAAAATAATAAAGGGCAGAAGATTGTTAGGATTAATGTATTCTTTTACAGAAGATTTGGCAGGCACTTTTCTCTGGACTCATGCACTGCATTTTAACCTTTTTAACTCTAGGCATGTTCATTGAATTACATAGTTGACCTGCCAGGCAAAGACTCTCCCAATTTCCATGGGAAATTAATGAGAGGTCCACAAGCAAACCTCTCTGCCAGGACTCAATTGCAGGATAAAGATTTTTGGAGTTGCATTGTAGAATGTCTTCAGAAGGGAGAAAAAGTAATGCACGGGCTTGTAGTTCCTAAGACGCGTGTGGGAAACGGTCACAACACATGCTAAGAGCAAAAATGAGAGCAAATATATATGCTGTGAGCTGCAACTGTGAGTCTGCGTTTAGAAGGAAGGCCAGGCTGTTTTCAGCCTGGAATACTAGACATTTCGCTCTGCAGGCCAGGCTTGCACGCGCTTTGGCCTCTCGTTGCTTCAGATCGGTCTTCTTGCTCTAACATGGTAAAGGAAGTGAAGGGCCAGAATCTTCTTTTGACCTGAGAAAGCTTGGGAGTAAGATGTTGCTCACCAGGTTTCAAAGGTCATCATCCTCCTGAGCAGTATCAGATTTCTAAAGACCTTTTCCAGATGGTTCTTTTTAGCATTTAGTATTCTTCCCCTCGCTCCCTTTATTCCTTCCTCCCTACTGGCCCATTCTGGGTACTGCCTATACTGGTAGCCATATCTACTAGCCATGGTGCACAAGGCTGACACTAGGACTTCCAAGCACTAACACTTCTTGAAAACGATTAATGTGGAAAAAGACCATGCATGAAGCCAACCTCAGATCTGACATAAGACTTACTTTAGTGCTAGTCACAGCATCATTGCAACCACAGTATCCACTTGATACTAGTGTTTTTACTACACCAGGAACAGCACACAGACAGTGAGTCTTCCCTCTTCAAGGGGCTTATAGGCTAAAGACACAAGAGAGGCAAAGGGTGTGCAAAGATGAAAGAGAGGCATGGAGTGAAAGTGGTCTTTCCACCTTGCAGAGGGGGAGAGTTACAGAGAGTAGAACCCAAGTCCTTTGGCTTTCAGTGCAGTATCATGTTGTCTCTTGAAGGCAAATATTCTTCTGATGGCTCCACCAAGGCTGAAATCTCACTCATGGGATTGCCAAATCACAGAGCACTGCCCTCACTTCTAAAGCAGATTGCCTTCTGTACATTAGCAAAAAAAAGACTTTCAGGATTTTCTATTCAAGCACAGGAAGATCTCCAAGTTACTGTATTTTTCTTATATACACGTTATCTGTGTATATTTCCTCTCTGTATCCTGCATAAAAGAACACACTATCTTCAATAAAAGGTAAATAACAGAAAGAGTAAATTGTATAAAGCCCTGAGAATAAGGCTCCTATGGGATTTGTAGTAACAAAGTGTTTTCAGAAATTTGTGCTCCAGGCAGTTTCACTTCTAGAACGGGTCCTGAATTACAAAGCCTACACTGAGATCTGTACTTCCACTTTGAAAAGTGCTGGTTTGACTGTTAGTTTTAGAACCTTTTCTGTTGTATCTCAATTAACGTCTGTGCCTGTGCCTGCATGCCCCATCACTCTGTGCATGATGCAGGGGAGTCATCCTTAACAGTGAATTCAAAGAGATCCCAACGGCAGGCGTCTCTTGCTTCTGAGAAAAGAAGAACTGGAAGTATCATCAACTGGGTGTGCTGCCTTCTGTGATCCTGAAGATTAGAGCAATATTCTGTGTTGGGAGTGAGTATAACATGCTAAATGGTTCGGCTATAAAGCACAGAGGAATCCTTCCATCTCTATTCTAAAATATAGTGAAAGTTTCCTTTCTCATGCAAGCATTCATCTAGTAGAGTTGTGACAGAGGGACTGCAGCTTTGGAGTTGCACAGGAGAAAAGTCTAGCTTAATTATCCCAAGTAACCACATACGCCATCATGAAGCAGATGTTCATTCTTTGGTTTCCACTTTTCACAACAAAAGTTCCAACCTTTACTTTCCATTTAAATTAAAAGAAATCCTTCCCATCAACATCTTTCCAGCGGTATCAGTGCTGGGTGACTCCCCTGGACACCTGCCAGAAATCTTGTCCGTTATTTTTAACATCAGGCTTTATTCAGACCGACTGTGTTTCACCCAAGCTCTTGAGCCTGTCTGAATACGGCCGTAATACCTAAGCAGAGCCTTGAAAACGAACAAGAGGCATTAAATCTACTTGTCTGCCTTTCACCTTCAGGAGAATTCCACTAGCCTGTTTAAAAAAAATAAAGTGACTAAAAGGAAAATGACTGCAACAGGAGAAGAGTTCGATCCATTCGCTTGGAAACCTATCAGCATGTCTTCACTGACATCAGTAACGGAGACCTTGTACTGTCAGTTTTAATGAGTGGTCAGATCAGCGAGTGCGCTGAAGAAATGGGGCCTTGCTCAAATCCACGGGCTCCAGGCATGCTCTTGGAAACTGTGCTACCATCATCTGAAGAAAACAAGAGAACAACTTGTCCCTGAGTGTAAGAGTGAGATGACTGGGTTTTACAGTTCTTTCCTCTGTTCGTTTTAATTTCATGATGTTTGTGACGTGTGAACCAGGGGTGGAACCAGCTACTGTCTACAGCATGGAATATCCACCAGACATGGCCATCTGTAGATGAATAAGGAGCTGTACAGTGGAAATATGAACAAGGAATCCGTGATAAGTGTCTTCTCAGGGGAACATTACCAGAGCCTTAAATCACTGCACAAAGCACTCACGTGACAGAGGGAAGCAAACTGTGTGAAACCAGGTGTGCAAGTCTGATTAACCTCTTCTGGCTGAGGTTCTTCATGCTCAAGAGAATAATGAGCAATTTTGCAAGATGTTGGCTCCCAGCAGGGTGGTGACCACTCAGCCCTGTGCATGGCTAAGTAATAGCTGTGCCGGAATTGAGAAAAGAGATGTTAGACATAGAAACCTTCCTACTGCTGATGACAATAAACTACTGAAAAGATGGTTGTGGATGCCACAATATTTGCTGCACATCAGACCTATGACAAACAGTTCAGCCCCTACACCTTCCATACAGATAATTTTGCTAACGCCTACAGTTGTTGCATTTCCTTCTAGGCTTTCAGGGGATAGATAAATAAGCTTTCATTCGCTGCACAGAAGGGTTGCTCTTGTATGGTTCTTCTGACGTGTTTGTGGCAGACCGGAGCTGGACACCAAGTCTGATGCTTCAGACGTGAACGCGGCTGGAGCGTTGGTTGGCATGTGTTGCAGATACAACTGCTGCAGACAGGGTGCTGGGAAGTTCTGGATGTACGGCAGCAAATGTTGCTCCAGTGGGACTGGTAGAAAAGTTCATTAAAATCCTCAAATTCTGCCCCAGCACAACTACTGCATGGAGAAGGCACGCCTGGGAATCCTGGGCTTGTGGCAGAGCTGGCTGTGCTTGCTATCCTGCCAGTGGCAGAAAAGCTTTTCCTTGCCTCCTTGTGATGCCGAACAGGAACCAGTATTGTACCCTGACAGCAAGGAAGGCCAATGGCCTCCTGGGTTGTATGAGTAGATGCACAGCCGGGGATCAAGGGATTATCCCCCCTCTACTCAGCACTCCTCGGAGTATTTCTAGATTACTGTGCCAAACTTAGGACCCCCCAAGAAAGACATCAAATACCCAGAATGAGTTGAGCAGAGGGCCATCGCAACGGTCAAGGGCTGGAGCACCAGACCTGTGAGGAGAAGCTGTGGGACTGGGGCTTGTTCAGCTTGGAGATAAGACAGCTTGCAGGTGGGGTACTTAACAGCACCGCTCCAGTGGCTGTGAGAAGGTTACCAGCAGGGTGGAGCCAGGCTCTTCACAGGGCTGCATGGTGGGTAGAGGAGACACAGTGGGCAAAAATCGAAACAAGAGAGGTTCAAGACTGGATTGTTAGGAACACATTTCCCCCCCTGAGAAGAGCCAAACTGTGGAACAGGTTTGCCCAGGTTGTGCCACTGGCATCCTTTGAGGTTTTCAATACCCAGCTGGACAAAGCCCTGAGCAACCTGGTCTGACCCCACAGCTGGCCCTGCTTTGAGCAGGATGTTGGACTAGAGACTTGCTGAGGTCCCTTCCCAACTGAATGACCTTACACTATGACCTTTGCTGTACTATATACAAGTAATACAAGCTGCCATAAAGTTAATGAGTTACTTTTTAAATTCCATCAACTAATCAATTCTGTAAGGTAATGTGCAAAACCCACCATGGCCTGTGGAGGGAGCACCATAGTGGAAATGAGGTGATGTGCCTGATATTTGCTGGTAGCATTTGGACAAGTAGCTTTTACTTCTTCAGGTCTTCTCTCCCGGAATCACTTGCGCCCGAACAGCAGGAGTCTCTTTTCTTCTTTCAATGATATTTTTTTGAGCAGATTCATAGAGACAAGTTAAAATGTGTTCTCAAAGATTTGCCATGCATCTCCTGCTGTCTACAGCAAGATCTGCAGCCTTGTCTTCTGGGAAGATTTGAGACAGAAATTCTTTGCTGTCCTGCACCATGCATGCACCCAAGGTTAAGGTTGAATTTGGAGAACACAAGCAAAGCATGCTCAGCCTAAAGGTTGAAAAGCACAGCTCTACATGAATTCCCATGCAGAGCCTTGAAGGGAGTTTTAGAGACAAGACTTCCTGTGGCATAAAGGGGGCCTACAAGAAAGATGGAGGGGGACTTTGTGCAAGGGCATGTAGTGACAGGACAAGGGGTAACGGGTTTAAACTGAAAGAGGGGAGATTTAGATTGGACATCAGGAAGAAATTCTTCCTGGAGAGGGTGGTGAGGCACTGGAACAGGTTGCCCAGAGAAGCTGTGGATGCCCCCTCCCTGGAAGTGTTCAAGGCCAGGCTGGATGAGGCTTTGGACAACCTGGTCTAGTGGAAGGTGTCCCTGCCCATGGCAGGGGAGTTGGAACTAGAGGATCTTTAAGGTCCCTTCCAACCTAAACGATTCTGTGATTCCGTGATTCCGTGCTATGTACTCCCCCCTCCTGGAAGCAGCAGGCAGAGGCAGTACAGAGAGCGCCCCTGCACCAGGGACGCGTTTGTTATGAGAGTCTGGGGGTGCTGGTGAAGGAGAGCTGCTTTGGCTTTGCTGCCCCTCCCTCAAGCATGCAGTGAAAAGAGAATTGGCCATTGCCCTCACACAAGTGTAACCTGTCTTCACAAATGTAGCCTGCCAGAGCAGGCAGCAGGAGTCAACATCACAGAGCAGGAAGCTTGTGAATAATGTCTTGGGCTCCTCTATAGAGGAGCCTTCTGAGACACCTGTCACTGTTGGGTTACAAAACACTGAGGAGAATATTTACTGGATAAATTGTAGCTGTAAATACTTTTATAATGCTGTAACTAATGATCAGCTGTGCTGTGGCAAGGCAGCAGGACATCAGGCATCCATGTTACCACTTTGTATCCCTGGCTTGTCTGCATTATCAGAAGTAACTTTTGGGGACTTGTAACATTTCCTACCCTGTTAAATGTTTGCCTCTAATTATGAATTAGCTCTTACTCTACAGAGATATAACTAGGAGGCCCAATGTCAGAACTGAAAACATGCTATGCCTCTCCCCAAAATCCTGAATGAAGAAAGCAAGAGAATGTAAAAAGTTTTTCAAAACATAAATACAACTGCTGAGTGGCAAGATACAACCAAAACTACACTTCAGTGTAATACTAGGCTTAAATATTAGGCTTAAATACTCTGAGGTGTTGCTGAGATCCCAGTTTAGTGGAATATATTTTGTTCTCTGATGTTTTAGGGCACTTCGTGGGTTACTGGTGATTCAGTTGTTTGAATGGAAAATACCTAATTAATTTCAGAAAATATCATCTGTGCTGGCGAGAAATAACAGCTTAATGAATCAAGATCAAAAGGAGCTGTACACCACTGGGGTGTATTGTCTGTCAAATCAGATATGACCAGTCTTCTTGTCACTTTCGGCCATTACAGATTTTATGATAATCTGGGGATTTTACCCCGGCAGACCAATTAATTTAGTCCCAGGTGATTATTTCAGCTTGTCCTACATTTTCAGTCAAGTAAGGGGGGGTGCAAGCGTTGTCCTAAATGTCTGGGTTCTGCATGTGGATACTGGAGAATTAAAATGATGAAACAAATTCTGCCCGTGAACGTTGCCTAAAAATAATCATATCTGAAAAACAGTATTAGGCTCACCGCGAGGTGAAAGGCCAACAGCAAAATGCAGAGCAGTGAAACAGTGGTATCAAAACAGTTAAGGATCATGTTTTTCTCCTAGGGCTGCCTGTCTTCTAGTGCTGTGTGGGCAGTTCCACAGCCAGTGTTGTGCTACAGACATTCCTTGTGGAGGCACTGTCATCAGGAGCATGGGAGACGGCACGAGGCAAAGCACGGAGCACATTGGCAGTGGTCCCTATTCCTGCAGTGCCCCATCCTCAGCCTTGAGAAGAAGGATGCCAAGGTTGTGCGATTTCTATTTGCTAGAGGCAATTCTCTCTTCCTGTCACCTTTAAAACAGATTTTTCCTTTTCATTCTCCCCAAAATTAAATGTGCTCTTAGATGTTTATTTTAGGCCTGCTTTTTTATGTGCATTTCTTATTGAGAGAAAGTCCAATTTTTGTCTTGGCACAGGCAGATAGGTGTTTGAGATGGTTCACAAATGCTTTCAGAGATGAGGAATGTTTCTTTTCCATTTCTAAAAACCTGTATTAAGTCCTTTGCCAAACCCTGCAAGTCAGTCTTGATGCCTTTATTGAAGAACTTTGGGCTAAGTTCACAGCAAGAAGGTGGTCAGACTCAAAGGAAGCTTTTCTTTCCTCAAGTTTTGTATTTAAAATATTATACTCCCCTCCCCCCCTCTTTTTTTTTTTGCTGCTGACCACAACTGTAGTGATTTTGTAGTATATATTTGTATAAAACATGTTTCTATTAAATATACTTATGTACACATATATATATACATCTTAGAAAAGAGGTGTTTCTGCATTTTCAGATGTGTACCTGAACCCTTCAGAAGATCATATCTCCCCTCACAGTTTCCTTGAACAGAGCTACTAGAATACTAAACCACTGTCACTCTCCATTAGCCCTGCCTAGTATGTCTTAATTTCTCCTTCAACCTTCTCACAAAATCTTCAGTAGAAAAACGAGTATGCAACACAAAGAGAAATGTCTTCCCTTCAAACTCCAGAATTCAGATTTCACTTGTTTTCTCACACACAAGCTGAGGATGTCTCTGGAGTAATTAGCAAAAGAATAGCGTTAATTCTGCTTCTCACTGATGAGGGTGCTTCATTAGGATTGATTGCTCATTTCCAAAGATTATACACAGCTAAAATAATTGCCAGTGGAGAACACAAAGCACTGAACAACACATATATCCTTTAGACCACCAAAGTAAATGGACCCTTAAGAATAAGTTTAGTACTTTTATTTATAAGGTATATATAAATGAGGCTTTCAGTTCTATCAGGAGTAACTGTCAACTAAATTAGGGCCCTATGACAAAATCTGAATCTCTGTTGCTCTTCTGTGAGGGTTCTGTACATGCACCTACAAGAGTCTGTCTGTATGCACATACAATAGTTTACATAGGATTGGAGGAGAGACCACTAAAGACCCCCATGAATTAAGAGAAGTCACCATTCTGTTTCACTTTCATTGGAAAGTCGTCACCAACAAGCAACTGTCTTATGCTGATAGCCTGAGCCCTATTCTATTTCATACAAAATTTCCAGCTGCAAAAAAACCTACAGCAGAAGCCCTCCTCTTCTGATTCTTCTGCTGTCTCTTACAAATGAAAGGCTTATAATTGAAGGACATTTGTTACCTGTCTTTTTTCCTATGCTATTCCTACTTTTTTTATTTCTTCTGTGTTGGCCTCATTTCTGAACAGCTTCTTGTAATTGGGACAGAATGTTACGGGAGATCATAGGAAGCTGGTTTTGTCCTCACCTGAAGCCATTAATACTGCTGCCTGGCTTTCCAGGCTGCAGACCTGCCCACTTAGTTTAAGGCCCACTTAGTATAAGGCATGACATTAACCATTATGTGTAGATTTCGGCAGGCAAGAAAGTAAAGATATTTCACATAGAATGAACAAAACTGTACAGAACAAAAGCGTGTGGTCATCTCAACAGAAACATGAAAAGACTACGTGGAGATATGAGAGAAAACCAGAGCACGGTCCTTCCTAATGAGCTCTTTCCTGATACATATCTTAACCTGAATAAAATGGGTATTAACTGTCAGGAAAAAAAAATCCAGAATGTATTAATGTGGACTGAGCATTTCTCACATCAGCCCTGAGAAGATCAGGGCAGCATTAACATAAGCAACTTAGTGTGAAGACCGGTAGCTGCCCCAGTAGAGAGGATCTAAACTCAGGATTTTGAGGTGCTGCCTCTTGGGCAGCAGCTGCAATTATGAGCAGACTGTTCAAAATGTGCCAGCAAGCATTTAGGGAATCTTTTTTGGTCTGTGTAGATGTAGCCATCCTTTGCTTCAGTGGTCTAATTGAGAGACTGGAGAGGGGAGACCTACCAATCCTCCTTCTACATGTACCTAGAGCTTTGAATACCAAAGAGTCTGGACACCTGTGAAAACATCTGGAACACAGAAATGGAGCCTGTATTGTCTACTGCTGCTAGCTGCCATGCAGTGAGAGAGAAACTGCAGCATAAACTGCAGGACACCAAAATCCTGGTCATCCGGATGGGTCTGCCCATCACCATCAGGATTCAGCAGTGGGAGTAGTCAGAGCAGGGGTGGAAAGGGTGAGCAGTTAGGCAGGCAGTGCGAGCAGGGAAGAAAATGGCAAGAAGCCACGGGACAGAATGGCCTGTGTAAGTATCAGGGGGGCACGTAAAAGACCAACACTTGGCAAGATAGAGGGTGTGTGCATGGCGACCTGCCCAGATGGCAGTTGAGAGGAGAAGCAACAGAGCAAAAGGAGAAAGCAAAACTCTCCCTTTCCCCTCAATTCGCATCCCTCTTCTTATTAAAGGCATTTAAAGATATCCTAGCATTTTCCTGATACTTCCTTTCCCATCAAAGCACATCCTGCAATTTTTGTGGTGACGGTAAGTCGTGATGAGTACAAGCAAGGAGGGTTAGGGAAACGCAGTGGCGGTCTCAAGTAATTAGAGCTGAGAGGGGAAGTGCCCTGAAGCAACCCTGACAAAGTGAAAATGCTCTGTGATCCCTGTCTGAGGTACAACACAGATACCTTACTGGTACACACAACAACACGTGCTACAGTGTTACAGGAGGAGGGAGGACACAGAACCTTTTTGTAAGGGCAGGTTTTTCCTGTAAGGGAAACGGTGGTGCTGAGGGTCCAGGAACACCTACTTACCAGTTAAGTGGCTGGCAATCCTGGCAATAGGTTTAGGAGGCAGGGCAGGGGGCTGTTTGAGGAGGGACAACTGTTTCACTGGGGTGTCCTCATGGTCTCCAGGGAAAGCAGCAGATTTTTTGGGGGGAAGTAGCAGGACTGGCTTAGCTGTAGGATCTTGGGACAGGAGGACGCCGGATTCATTGGATGTGGGGCTCTCTTCAGACACTGGAGGACACAACCACATCATAGACGCAACAGCATTACGAGCAAAGCAGCAGCGGATACAGCCATAGTAAGACGAGAAAAGCAGCACAGCAATGCAGATTAAGAATGACTAAAAGGTTTCACTCAAACATCATATAACACAGAAAGGAGGAGAGGAGGAAAGAGAGAAAGACAGAGAAAGAGAAACACACATCTACACAACAGCCGAATTTCCCATTACCTCTGACAGAAGCCAGCTCCCTTATGTCAGGCTGGGACGTATTCCCACATCTTGAACACAAATCAAGAGCCTTAAAATGTCACATCTCAGATGGTCTGTCACCACAGCTTGTTCAGGACCAGAATGTTAGCAGGTGGTCTTTAAACTTATCCTATAAATGTAAAAGCACCTCACGGGGCCTACACTATTCCAAAGTGGATGCAGAGCTATGCAAGATCATGGATAACACTTCTACCGGTCACTTTTCCTCACCTGACCTTCATTCAGCATTAGGTGATGTGGGAGGAGGAGATAACCTAGATGTACAGCATTGCTGTCTCTCTGCACGGGCTGGGGAAGAAGCAACAGGGAGCCTCACCTAGGCTGCATTAGTGACCGAAAGCTGTGTGGTGTGAACATCACCCAACACCACGCTGCAGGTAAAGGGCATGACATTGTACCCTAGGGTTTGAAAATGTTGTCAGCTCTCTGCTCCAGAGTTCATTGGCACAGCTGAGGTGTAGCTGGAGAGTTAGAAATCTGCTCTTAAATGCTGACAGCGTGTAGGTTGCTTGTGCAGAAGTAGAGGTTACTTCCACGCCAAGTCAGTCAAAATTTGTCATGGAGCATGCAGTGACAATCTGTGTGCTGTCACCTCCTTCTCCATTAGAAGACCTTGGTCTTCGATAAGGATTTCTCAGGGCTAGACACCAAACATTAGAAGTCAGAAACTTGTTTCAAACAGCTTAGAGTTCCTATATCATAACATAAACGAGATGTTACCTGTCCCATCCATGATCTCTGTGGTCGGGAGCACCTCATATGAGCAGGGTTCCCCAGATGCTGGACCTGACTCCAGTTCTGCCAGGGCTGGCAGGGATACCTGGCTGGAGCTCAGCACCTGCCCGGAGCCCAGAGGCTGCCCATTCTCCAAAGTTCCTTCTTCATTTGGTATGGAAAGTTCCCCATCTGTTCATAGTTGGAGGAAAGCAGAATGACAACAGAAAACACGTAAGTAAGATGCAGAAAGAAATTTAAATGAAATCTGTTATCTCCGTTAGCTTGCTTACAAATGAGGAATCTGAACTGGGATCTTGTATGTATACAGAAGACACAGGAATAAGGATCAAAACAATATGGTTTGTATCTCAAAAATACAACTCGTGCAGAGCAATTTTTTGAGATGTCCATCTGTGATGTTCTGTCCACAACAGTTTCACAGAAGTCTGACAGCATTTCACTTCCCTTACAGGGTTATTTAGATTTGGGAAAGATCTGTCAAATGTCCGTGTTGATCTTTTGCTTACCCTAGAATGGTCATTACGATCCATGGCTTAAGCTGGATGGTTCCTGACCATCCCCCATCTATGGGGCCATGCAGCCCCATGCAGGACCACAAAATCTGGTTTCCCTCTGTCTCTGTTGAAGCTGGGAAGTAAGGAATACGAATGGGCTGAAACTAAAGATATGGAGCTTTCTTAAAGAATACTAATATACACAGTATATAATTTATAATATTTTAACAATAATAATAAGGATTATTCTCTTTCCTTACACCAAATTCTATGCTATAAGGGGCACAAGCAAATCACAGAAGTATGTCCCGATCTTACACACAAATAAAAATATTACAGCTCCCAGCATCAAGAGGTTAAGTAAAGGAGAGAATAATTTTTATAGTTGCCTGATGTAAGGTCTTGAAACTGGAATATGGCAGATTCCATTTCAAAAGTCATTTTTTGAAGTTATTAATAATATCTTCTCTATCCGAGCAAAATCTCTGTAACAGCAGCTGGTAGTTTCTTTCCTATCAAACGCCACTTCACATTAAACATCATAAAGAACAGAAGCGAGGGATCAGATCATTCTCTATGGTGCCAGCCTGCATGATTTTTATCTCAGAACTTGTTATGCACAGCACTCTGGTACCTGGAGGCAATGACTACATGGATATCTCAATTATGATTTTATAAAGGAAAGTGTTCAGCCTCTGTGGTTACAAGTGGAAGCCTGAAAATATAACCAGAATGTGACCTGTAAGGCTAAAAACCAGCAGGCAAACAAATGGAGCCTAATTTTACTATGCATTTAAATTATTTTTTTAAGTCAAACTCAGGATTTCAGGATCTGGTTATTGATTTTTGGGCACCTCTGATTAGCCATATCACTGCTGAATGTACTAAGCAGAGACGTAGATCATTCATATGAGCACACATTTTCCCCTCACAGGGCTAAGATGTGTGTTAACACTTTGGTAAACGATACTGAAAAAAATTTAAGCCTCACTTAAGCATCAGGACACAGCAATTAACAAGTCTGAAAGTACGTTAGCTGATAAGTATTCAGAACTACGTCTCTGCCTTCCAAAGCTTCTCTACAGGGAGTGAAGATGGTCTCCTGCTTATTTTGGAATTATTAGAAATACCAAGGTCTTGACTTTCTTGTTTTTTTTGGAGGCCTTTTGAAGACCTAGAGAGCTATTATGGTACACAGCCACATCATACTAGACTGAAACGCGACCCACGGCTTTCAGAGAAATCAACCGAGATGGCTAAAAGGTGGCATCATTAATCAAAACTGAGGATTTTGGCCAATTGTTTGCAGCAGTCTCCTTCTAACTGCTGTGGTCATTCAATACAAACCCATTTATTTCCCCAGGCAGCAAAAATCAAACAACAGTTCAGCCAGTATTTAAGCTGAATGTTTTTCCACTTAGCTGTGTGGGGGAAATGCTATGTATTCCGTGCTCTCTCTCTCTTATAAACACACACCTTCGCATGTGTTTGGGATAGGGGATGCTGTTGTCTCAGTTACCTGGTTTCATGAAGGAGCGTAACTGTTTCCTATGCACAGCAATTGTTTCTTAAATGAAAGGCAGTAATTGTGTCCAGCAATATTCATTAATTCAGAGCAAGACTGAATTTGACCATAACTGTGCGCAGACGAAAAGTATGCATGATAAAACCAGTCACATCTAGTTATTGGAGGGATATCTGCACATCTTTAATGAAGCGGGATACCTATCATAACATGCTGAGCACCTTGAAATCTTACTGCCTTAAGTGCGCCTTGCACTTCTTAAGGTACATTCGGCAAGATTTAGAAAGATAGAATTCAAATGACCTGTTGAAGGTTTATGAGAGCAAAAAAGTAAAACGCGAGATAAAATTTTGGCTTTCACTTCTTGTCATAACAACAAGCACAACAGCTTTCTGTACTGACAGCATAACCGTTTTAAATCTTCCCTCTGATTATCTCCAATCTTCATTTAGGCCCTACAACTTGTCCTTGGATTTGACTGAAATCATCAGACATGACACAGAATCATGACTGAAATATACACACTAAATCAGATCCCGCTTAAAGAAGAGATACATGGGGAGCTGCTCAAGTACAGCAAACAGATCAAAGATGCGGATAAAATAATTTGTAGAATGAAGAGTATCTTTGTGTGAATTAATCCTGGATCAGAGACATGCTTGACAACCAGATATAAAAGGCATATTACTTATTATTTTTAAAGTACTAAAAGCTATTCTGGATAGCTGACATACAAAAGAAAATAATCCTGGTAATGTAATTATAACATACACAAGGATGAACTGATTAGTCTTCAGGAACTGGCTATGAATTTAAAGTTAATTTTGCACAGTGATAACATACGTAATCTTTTCTTCTTGCACTTGCTAAATCCTTTGCTGTGTTTCCACAGAGCCTGCTGCTACTTAGTGGAGAACGACTTTCCCTAAATGCATGAGCTGTGATAATGCAGTCTGAGTGTGAATCAGCTGGATCTGGACAGGAACAGAGACAGTAGCTTGACCTCTGCAGCAACAGAAGCACAGGAAGGCTGCTCTTCTGTTACTCAGGAGGCTCTGCACACCTGAAGCGACTGAAGAAACAGGACCTGAGAGGAAGCTCTGATGCAGAGGACTCTACGCAGACAGTTCCAATTCACCCTAGCATGGGAAAAAGCCAGCATGGGGTGAAGGCCTAGAAATGCACAGATGACACGGTCAAAACCTGAAGCCCCTAAGTATGGTTTGTACTCCTGAACTCACCTGCCATTCCCACTTCCAGGAACTTTTTAAAAAATTGCCTGCTGCAAAGCAGCCCACAGGGCATCATGCTGACTGGTACAGACCAGTCCTTTTTTTGTTTCTTCACGTCAGAGCTCTCCCTACCCTCTCACCCCGTCTTTTTACTCTGAACACCTTGGACTGGGCTGCTCCTTGCACGTCTGAAAAGTGCCACACTCACGTGCTCCTTCCACAGACAAATGGCTAAGGAAGTCAAAATGATGAGGAGAGTTCAAAATCCTGGGATTTTTTCCACTTTAGTTCTTCAGTACTTGCCTGCTCTCAAGTAAGACTGTCCGGGCAAGCATTCTTGATGGCAAAGGCTAGGAAGGGCAGAGAAGAATTCATGTCCTTCTCTGCCATGGCCCCCATGGGCTAGGGAGATGGAATATGAGTGTTCTTGCATGTGGTCAAGACCTGTTCCCAGGGCTGTTTCCTAGCCTTGGTGGCTATCTCAGCACAGTGGCTAGGATCCTTCTTGACTTCAGGCTCTAAGCAGACCCCCCAGTTGTGTGGGATCCTGCGGAGTTTCAGACAGGTTGACATATGGTTGTCCTCCCTACTTCTGGAGGAGTTAAAATCCTTTCAACATACTGAAACCGCAGCACAACCGGCTCTCTGGTGGCTGCCGTGCCTTCCTCCTTGCTGCATTACCAAAGCCACTTCTTCAAACTTACGCTCACATGCTGCCACAAAACCTGCCTTAACACGAAAGTGCAACACTTCCAAATCCTGTCAGGATTTAGCTAGCCTGAAATTTGGGTCTAAATTCATGGTTTTGATTAGATAGCACAAAAATATAAAAACATAAAAGATGAAGACTGCCCATGTTTCCTTGCAGAACCATTGCACCACCGTCTCTGAAGCAAGCGATCCGTGCACACCCATATTCAGAAATTTCTCACTACAGGCAATCTCATCTACGTTCAGATAAAATTAGAGGTCTCAAAACACTACAAGTAGATTTAATCCTTTGACTGGCAGCATGGAACAGTGGGCAGTTCTAAAGACTGATGCTTTTGGGACGGTTACAACTTCATGTGAAAACTGAAGCTGTTTATCTGTGTGTGGGAGCAGTGGTGTAGCAAAAATGAACTGAGTTCTTCTAAATGCTGTGGTATGTTCTGAGTTGCAGGTGGGAGATGTATTTTTAACCTCTCAGTGCTGCCTGCCCACAAACCATTAGAACAGCAGGTGCCTCATCAGATACTTCTTTGACTTATTATTCTTCCAGAAGTACACAGTATTTGAAAAAATTACAACCTTTGCCTACACTTTCAGAAGACTCAAGTCACAGAACCCTGGAAATGGAAGATGACAGAAACTGATTTGGTCGTGAGTCAGTCCCTTGCCAAGAAATTAGCTCTCTGCAGTTCAGTCTGGAGCGGTTTCACTTGACTAGTCTAAGTGTGGGGATCACCGAAGTGATAAAAGCATTTCTTGATTCCCAAATATAGCAGCTGGACTGCAGTGACTCTCCCATGTGTGAACATTGTGACTTACTGCGTTCTGCTAACTTTCACCTGCTGGATGACACGAGCTCCTGCGAAAGCCAGCAAACCCTGAAGCAAACAGGTCAGAGTGTCATTTTATAGAGCAGGCGATCAAACTTGCTAATTCTGCTTTTCTTCAACATAGAAGATAGGATAGAACCAGTAATAAGCACACTGCAAGCTCCAGAACTTTTGCTCTTGGATCAGTCTATCCATATTAAGTTTCCTTTGATCTTTATGGATTTTTTAAGAAAGAAAAAGGCAAAATTACTCACTCACAGGCTAATGCTTTGTCCACCTCCTAGGAAAGGGAGGCAAAGATTTAACATTATGGCTAAACCTATTACCGGTGCAAGATGCCTCTCGGCATGGAGGCTGCTACCTTCATCAAATAAAGCCTTCTGCTATGAAGTGCTAAAGTCTGCAGTGTTTTCTTGAAGAATTAGAGATCACCTAACAGGAATTACACAGAAAATGTTAATTCCACTTAAGGTTCGCAGTGAGATATCCTGTATTAGAATTACTCTTGGATTATTACACCACTGAAGGCAATGTTGCTTTTGCTCTACAAATCTCGACTTCTCCTATCATTGCATCATCAGGGCTACTTGATCACTGCTACCAGACTTGTGTATTACCACTTCTCTACCCTAATTCTTCCCTTTGAGGAGGAGTACCAATTCTTAGCTTCCTGTGTTTGCAACCAGCAGGAAATAATGTAGGACACTGAACAGGAAGTCCAGCTGTTTTGCATTGTAATTTCTCTTTTAGCGGCCCTGACAGTAAAAAAGTCTAATGTCTCTGATTTTTACACTGGAAATAGGATGAAGCAGCACATGTTTTGTACAAGCTTTTTTCTGATATTAAAAGGTGAAAAATGACAATAAAGAGGAATTAACTTTCAGATGAGGAGCTCCCCAGAGCTTAGCATCTGCTTCACAACATGACACAGAAGACTATGAACTAGAACACTATTTGATGAACAGGCAAAGCTGCAACACTTTGGTAGCAATGTGGAGGGCAGGGTCAGGCTGCACAGGAAAGGTTTTTCCTGGGGATGCCTTTAGGTATGTGTAGGGACATGTCAGAAAGCAGCTATGTGTGACATGCAAGGCAGGGATGAAGGAGGGCATTCCCTGGATGGTGGTGTGCCTGAAGGCTGACTCCCAAGCTGGCCAGAGCACTGACGAGGAGCTACACCCTGACCTGCGCTGGGCTGTCATGCACTGGCTGCATGACACACACTGGCTGTGACAGCCTGGGCCATGCCTTGCTGGCCATGGGGATGCCCACCTCATGGGTGTGTATCCGACCCAAGTCACGCTGCAAAATGTGGGAAACCCAAAGCAGTGAGAAGGCAAATCTTTTGTCAGGAGTTGTTTCTACCCTGAAGGTGCATCTAGGATGACTCCCAAGCCAGGAGGCCATAGTGAGAGCAAGGGCAGTGCTACATTTAAAGGACCAGAAGTATCTAAAATACATAATGGGTAAAAACTGTACAACTTAATGACAAGCAGCATATTCTCCTGGTTTTGCCATGGTTTTTATTTTTTTCCACTTAAAAAAATAAATGGTTCGGGACAGTAAATTTTTAAATCATCTCTCCTTTCCAAATAAGCTACACTTAAAAAGTAGGTAGCAGATTTAAGTGCTCCAGACTTTATGAGGTGGACCCCACTTCTAATATCTGTGAAGGTTTAGAACTTCTACTGACTTCTGACAGGTTTGGTACTGGTATTGTTAAAAGACTTCTAGACTTTGGATTAATGAGGATTTAAAGCACAAACATAAGTTGTATTGAAATTAAGACACAACTTTGGCATATCTCTACGTAATTTGCTGAATTCATTGACTTAGTTATTGACAAGGGAAGCCGCAAAACAAATAAAAGCTACAGTTAGACTGACACTTGTGTAATAGATGTCAAATACGTGTTGCATTACTACTGTATAACAATGGTGTTTTGCATAAATAATACATTACCAACTCAAAAAAATTAATTATCCTGAACAAGGAATTACTATGTCTTCAGAGCTGTTTCAAGGGAATGTGCACCATTCCATGCTCATCGGTATCCAAAATTTTGAAACATTTCCCTTTTCCACAACAGGTAGTCCCAAGAATGACTAAACCAGACAGTGGTAACACATGCGGACATAGACCCACTCCATCTCCACACAGCCTGGATGCTCCGCTGCCTTGCAGCGATTGACTCCTGCAGGCTGCCATGACTTGTATTTCTACTGCTTTACCTTTCTGATTAGCTTTCAGTTTTATTTCCTAGGTAACTATTACATTTATCCAATGGAGAGGGCCAGTGCACAGTGAAATCAAACAAGATATTTGGAAACATTATTTTGCACAGTCCTACAAAGCAGGACTCTGTTCTCTGTTCTTAAATGCTACAATAATGTAGTATCTGGCCATAAAACTATATGGGATGTAAATTTAATGTTGTGAAAAGAAGAACACTTACCTTTATCAAAAATTTCTTTCAGCACTCCTCGTTTTATGAGCTCCTCTCTACTTTGCCTCATTGATATTTTTCTTTCCAAAGCTGTAAGTAAAGGAGAAGGGTCAATATAAATAGAAAAGAAGGCAAATGAATGTTTCAGAAGCCATTATGCCCTTTAAGGCATTTAAACAGTGCTGTTTCTCCTCTTCAAGTCAGTGGCAAACTACTGTCTCCAAATAAAGGCTACTGACAGCCCAGGGCATCTGTCTGCTGCTGTAGACCAGCCGTTATTGACAGAAATGGCTATTGACTGACCAATTTGAGGGCATGTCTGCACTCCCGTTGCTTAATTTTAACACAACCTAAGAGAATTAGAGACAGCAAAGGGAGAAAAAGGCAATTAGTGCAGAAGCCAGAGAAGGAAAGGTAAGAAAGAAGGTAAGTGAAGGATCACGCCAATGAAAGATGTGGTCACGTAAGAGGAGCGGCACCTCTGCTGCCCTGAAGCCAAGCCTTGTTTGCCACTAGCTCCAGTGACACCAGATCAAGGCAAGATAAAGAGCTGTTTAGTGGAGCCTCCTACTCCCTGGAGGGGTGTTTTCCCCAAAAAAAGATGTTAATTAAGGAAACTCCGTGAAAGCCACTGCGATTTACACCAGGTCTGAACAGCCCAAGTCCCGTACTGGCTGCTTGGAGACCGCGGTCACTGGGGCAGCAAAACGACAGATAGAAATTTCATGTTTATTTAGTTCAGTGGTAATTAAAACAATGTCCAATTAACCAAAACACCACAAAGGACATGCATTCAGGCAAAGAGCTGAAAACCAGCAAGCACGGGGCACGAGAAGTGATGTGCAGGAGCGGCTGCGACTGCGCGTGCTCTGTGAGGAAAAGGTCTGCGCCTGCCAAAAAAGAGGCACGGTCAAGGGCGAATTGCTTCTGCCATATGCTCCCCCATCAGACCCAGCGCAGATGCACACACACACACACACACACACAAATGAACTGGGATTTAGCTTCTCCAGTCTGCCCAAGGCAGATTTAAAGCAAAAGCAGCTCGGAAGCCCTCTCTCCAACCCTGAAAACATGAGGGTGTAACCTTTCCTGGCACTGCTGCGCGCTTGGCTGTTCCCGCAGGGGCACGGTGTACTTGATGAATTAGCTGTGCTTATACTGACACACTGCACTCATTGCCACTTATTTGCTGTCGGATACGTATGGCTTCGTATGAACAAGGTCAGCTCCGCTTCACTCTTTTCCATAGGATAAACTTGAGCTTCCCCATTTTCATAATCAGTTTTGAACATGTATTCTCTGGGACAAAGAAGGTCAGTAGGTACAGCCAGTGGCTAATAAAACCCCTGGTCTCCCCTAAGCACACCCTCAGCACCCATCAGAATTAATGGGAGATCCCTTTGCTGCGGCACAAGTCCCAATATCCATCAGCCAGCTACACGGTAGTTTTACTTTAGAGGCTGTTAGCAACAGCCACTGCATTTTCCAGAGTGCCTTAGCCCCATTCGAGGAGTGTTTGAGGCTCCTCACTGGCTTTTAATGAAATTCTGATTTCTGAGTTTCTAATATGCTTTTGAAAAGAAATACCCAACAATCAGCCTGTGGAGTCATGCTGCAGACTGCCCCCAACCTGCCTCTTCTGGTTGCCTTCAGGAGCCTCTGGTTCCTGCCTCTGGTTCTGGTTGCTCTTCAGGAGCCTTGTTCTGGTATGGCATTTAAAGTTTTTTCCACGTGTTCCCATGTTTCTTATGAACAGATGCCCTCAGCCCCTCCAAAAAAAAAAAAAAAGCCCTGTCTGACTGGAAAGAGCAATTTGGCAGCACCCAACACCTTTCCAACAGGTCTGGGAAAGTGTGATTTTGTGTTTGTGTAAGCAGCCGAGAGCACCCAGCCTGTCTGAGCTTGTACTTCAGTGGGAAATCAGGTTGGGGGAACAGCAGCAGAGCAGCAGTCTCTGCATACAGGCAGCAGCACTGCTCACAAAACAAAGACACAGGAAAATACCGCTGTTCCTGCACTTCACCTTCAATAGCTAAGTAACAGATCCACGTTACATACAAATTCACTGGCACCCACCCGGGTTCACCGTCCCGCCTGTTCAACAGCTGGCTCTGCAAGGCAGCAGTGTTACTACTGACTTCATGGCTAGGAAGTCCTACCACATTATTACGGTAATGGTAAGAAACATGGCAATTCTGTGGGCTGGAGTTAAGGCTTTCAGGGGACCGACTGCTACAGAGGGCTAGCAGGACGTTTTGAAGAAGTGCAGGAGTGCCTTTCCCAGAACAATGGCTGGGCCAGACACTCAAAGTTGCCCAAGACTTCTCAAAATCACAGACTATTTTTGCAGTCTAGCACAATTTTGAAGATAAAATATGTCTTTGGAAGACACAGGTTTTTCAGATACTCCCTTCTAGTTGTAATCCGCTTTTGCTGAAGAATGAAAAAAAACACCCCTCCAGTTTGAAGCTCTGACTAAAACAATTTTTTCCATTTCCAAATCCTTTCTAAGTAGGTACAGGACTTAAAGTATTAATTATTTTCCTGCTAAGCCAGTTTAATTAATAAGATATTTAGAGGAAGGGCATGCTGGGCTAAGAGCAGCACTGAATGATAATAACAGATGTTATACTGAAACTATCGAACATGCTGCCTTCCATTAATACAAATCTTCCTCCAAAACAAGTCTCGTACATTTAAGTGTAGAAACTGCTATACTGGTGCAGGATCAGGTGGAAAACACAAAATGACAAGCGCTTAGATGCAGAGCTCATTAGGATCTAGTAGCCGGAACAATGAAATGTTTCACTTGGTCTGGATTTCTCTGGCAAAGGTTGCCTGTTCTTTCAGGATTTTCTTTTCAAGCAGAAAGCTGATGCAGAATAAATTCATTCGCTCTCCACTGAGAAGTGATCCATTCACAGCAGAGGATAAATAAAAACCTCCAAATTAATCCCTGATTCATGACAAACTTGTAAATTCTGTGATGGGGAAAAATTAAATATAATTAATATTTAACAAAAGATGTATTACTTCATTGGCAATTTTCTTTGGTGATTAACCTCATTTTGTTCATTTGTACAATCTTCCAGGAGATTATAAATAAGCATTAAGCACTATTTATGGGTTTTACTTACGCCAGAAATTGTTTTTTTCTTAACAAATCCATCCATTCTCCAAGAAACTCTGAGTTACTAGTTTACAGAAATGAGCGTATGTGTATTTTATGGTCTCAGTGTACAGATTTTGCCAGTGTGCTCTGCAGTATGTTGTTTCTTTCAAGCTCTGATGAAGAAACAGTGGGAAATGTTTTTATTAATGTTTCTGAGCTAGTGTTTTTGAACTCATCCCTCGGGAGCAGCACCCCTCTGCTGTTCAAGCACAGCTTTTCTCTGTGGCAGACCCATTAAGATCAGTAAAGCCTTGACAGGGTCAGGAGGATTTCCTGCCCCTCTGTTCTGGAAATAAAGTGCAGTTTTGTCTTTATGCCTTTAATAAGCCGTTGTGCTCCACGATGGCAGCTATTGCGGGCTGCTCCTCCAGCTGAGAAGGTGAAGCCACCCATTGCCTCTGTGCCAAGCGCTTCTGCTGCTCCATTAACCAGCCAAAGGGGCGTTTCCATAGCCAGGCCTTGGAACCTTTCTGTCCCTCCCATCCTTCCCTCCAACACCAAAATATCTCAGATGAACTCTTGCAATCTGCATCTAGTTGAGAATAAACTGGTCCCTTTGCATAACTTGTCATGTTGCTGCTTAAACAAAGGGGTGGACTAAATAAACAAGTCCTGCTCTTTCTTCTCCTCTGAGAGACGGAACTAAAGCCCAGTCTCTGCCGGCCAGTTGAATCTTAACCTCGCTTTTTCCTGAGACTGCCCTTGGCCCTTGTCTTAAAAAGCACTGGGGGTTGCTTTACATGAATTCTTCCTTTCAAAGGCCACTATCATTTTCATGATGATTTGAGGAAGCAAAGGTCGTTATAGGAATGGAGCTTAGAGCAGAAGCTTTCTGGTGCATCAATTATATTTGGATTCAATAGGCAGAAATTTGCTTTGCTAATAATTCAGATTTGAATAATCTGAAACCAATTGCTTTGCACAGTGTTAAGATCAACAACCATCAACATTTCCTTTAGACTTGTAAGGAAGGAGAGATTTTCAGATGTGAGGGATTATGTATCAAAACATGTCACATCATCTTGAAATTCTTCCAACTAAGTAGACTTTCTTGATAATCAAACAGAGCAGGATTAATCTGATACGAACTTTTATAGTGTGGGCTTCTGCCTCAGAGTTGTCCTCCTTTTGTATTAAGAGCAAATCTCGGGTATGATTGACCTCAGCCTAATGTAAGCATCTAAACCAGGCTCAACTGCACCTTGGAAGTGCTTCTTAGTCTTTATCAACAAGGGTAAAGCTAAGGGTGACTAGCTGGGATAAAGATGCCTAAAATTAGGGCTGAACCCACTCCCGACATCAAAATTGACCAAAGAGGGTGGGTTTAAGAAAAGAAATGCTGCTGTAGATGAGTCTCAGACGGAGCTGAGGAAAATGTAGATGTGTCAGCTCACACAGAGCTCCATTAATTTTGGGATTGTTTCAAGAGCTGTGGCATGGCACCCAGCATCACTGCTGTGAGCCTGGGGCTTGACCAACACCAAAACATAGCCTGGCTGAAATACCTGTTTCGCCTTTCTCAGTGCTATATATGAATTTTGCTTGGCTTCAAACCCTCATAGATCTCGTGAAGCTTGAGATAAGAAAAAAATATTCCCACAGGTTTCTGAATCTTTGAGATTTAAAGTTCCTTATACAAGTTTTGGGTCTCTAATCTCAGCCTGGGTTTTCCTGTAACAGTACCATCTACAAAATCTGACTCAGACAGGTTACTACCTAGAAAGGATTACGATCCCCTTTTTGTCTGTGATGGCTGCCCACGACATTTCTTGTTCTGGCTGTAGCATAGCACTCCTATTCTATGAGACTGCAAAATAAGTGAACATCAGAGGGGAAAACGTGTGGGTATTAAAAGTTAAGTTTGATTTTAAAAAATGTGTTGGAAATACCTCTCCAAATCAGGTGCTGCTACAGTACTTGACAAAAGAAAATCCCTCTCCTTAACTGAATCATTCAGAAAACTTCTGTGGCATGTGCTACCATACAAATTAATAGAATAGGGATAAAACCTGGCATTGATGCCACACTGGAGGAGTAACTCAAAACACTGTAGAAGCAAATCAGTATCATTATTACGATTACGGAGGTGGAAAAGTGAGTACAGACAAGTTTAAATAACTTGACTTGTCACCTGCTAGATCAGTAGCAAACCATTAACAACAACTGTTCTGCAGTCAGTGGTTAACACACTATGTTAAGAAATCATCCTTCTAGACTTAAAATTTGTTAATCTATAATTAAGACAAATAAAATAATAGGAAAAAGAGGAAAAAAACCCCCAAACTCAAAGTCCAACTCATCCCTGCCTCTATTTATTTTATTTTATTTCTAGTCTTCTAAGTAGAACTGGATTTATTTTAGGTTATGACTAATTGAAACACAGAGAAGATGGTATTAGGGCATCTTGCTTCCACTCCAATTCAAGACCAGTCCATCTTCAGTAAGAAGCACTGGACGAGGAGGACGGTACATGCTCATTTACGACAGGCAAACCTTTGAAATTACACAGTAAGAATATATGCATTCTGTCGAGAATGCAGAATCAAATCTGAAATCCCTAGTTACTAACCTGAGGAGTTTAGGAGGTATAACAGTTGCTACACCTGGTAACTACAGATAAAAAGTGAATTCTCTCTTCCTTACTGATAGTGAAAGAAAAGTAAAACCAGGGAAGAAGCTGAAATAAGCCTTAAGAAACCTTTGGATTTATACTGATCATTACGACATGTAAGCTGCCAGAAGACAGACTGAGGAAGAAAATGGATGCAACGTCAAATCTGTAAACATGGAATTGCAGCAGCTCATCAAAATACTGCAAAGGACATTAAGCAAAGAAAATCACAATACAGTGACACAACCCAGAAATGCAGAATACAACCATGAATTGGGCAAACACAAGCAAAGGAAGAATTTTAAAATCCGAACAACTCTACCATAATTAACAGAAAGAACTGAACTAAAGAAATGAGAAATCTAATCCAAGACCAGATGGACTGTAATTTTTTCGTATAGAAGGACTGAAAAACATCAATCAAAGAAGCTGCCTTCCCAGGGAAAGAACTAAATTTCAAGCTAGATTGAAAGAAATGCAGCATAATGGATTTCACAGGCCAAGCAGAGCAGGCCTGTGAAGCAAGCAGAAGACGAATACACGAAAACAGGAGATAAAACAAGAAATCTTGACAAATACAACAAAAGGTGCATGTTCAAAAAAATGTAAGTGAAAAAACTGCGAGACCCTAGACACCCTTCAGAAAAATGTTGGCACCCCCAACTGCCCGGCTAATAAGTAGCAAAACAGAACTCCACCATGTCAGCGAACTGTGCCAGTCTGTCAACAGTATTTTAGAAACACTTTTTCATCCCCGTTCTACGTATCTGCTTTTCTTGTCACATTGAGAAGTACTGTACAGCAGGTTAATGAGAAATTCAGAAAACTGACCAGAACATTAAAAAAATGAAGAAAATAATTCCTTCTGTTCTTTACTCTGAACTGCAGCACAGCATTTTCACGAATTCTTAGGTAATACTAGGTCAAGAACTGGAAAGCTGAGCCACCAATAGGTATTGCTTTCCGCAACTTAATGCAAATTGAGGTTCTGTAGCTTAATTAATGAAATTTGCAACAAGGTAATGTAGCATATCTTAGAGTACACGTGCTCTGCAATTACAGTGTGATTGCAGCACAGAAAGCCATAGCCTGGGCATTCTGAATATATATAATTTAGTCATCAAAAACAGTAATGAGGGGGTGGTACTGACTTATTTGAAGGCTTTCATCCAAGTAAGAAACCTGGCAGGCTTGAACAGCAAATGCTGAAGTCCATCCTGCCACCCGTACCCTAAATAGCTGTAGCTATATTGAAGATAAATTGAGCATAGCTATTACCACCACAGTTTTTACTGCAACGAAGCTAACTGCCGGCAGAAGACAGCTTAAGGATGTCCTTATGATCGGACATCCATTCATGTTTTCACATGGACCATTATCAGATGAAATAATGGTTTCTTCTACAGGCTCCTGCGTTATAACATGCAGAAGTTGTAGTGTCAAAGAGGTAGTAAGAATATGGGTTCTACTCATCAAGCCATTGCAACTAGGCAAGACAAGTGATGCCATTTGAAATTATAATAAAGAAAGAAATATGAAGGAACATCAGCAGCAGCTGTACATGCCAAAGAACGGCAGCTTTTTGTAAGACTCAACTTGCTTCAGAATCACAGAATGGTTTGGGT
>NW_010255360.1:26435-30802 GCF_000690775.1 Eurypyga helias | reverse complement strand
AATATATATGTACATATATATAAAAGGGAAATCACAATGGAAGGTAAAAAGGATGCTGTAACTAAAAGAACAAAACAACATCCTTACAAGGTGTCTCTTTGGTGTTTCATTAGTGTCTCACTACCCTAAAGCAGAGAACATACTCTCAACTTCCACCTTTTTCTCCCTCCTGCAAATTAAGCTATTTCTAACTTTGAATGTACACAGTCTACAGCAATGACACCCTACCGTTTTAAATGTATTTTCAAGACCTTAGCAGGAAAAGAAGAAAGAACAGAAGCCCAAAACCACAATACAGAAGAAAGAATGGAAATGCGTATGTGTGGCATAATAAAAACCTGTACACAAAACCTCAATTTACCTTCATTTGTGTGGTCAGAAGTACTCTTCGAAGACCATCGGTATTATTTCCCTTCTTGTGGCTCAGTTTCTGGGCTTTTGGTTCTGTAAACATAAGCATATGAGTGCAAAACTGCTTATCCTCAGTAATATTGTCTAGACATTAAACAACATGCTGGAAACAACCAGAGGCATGTGGTTAGCACTATAAACAAATATTATATATATAACAAATACAACTTTATTCTCTGTCCAATCCAAAGCACAACTATAACCAGCTGGTATTTACGGACATTTAGGAATGTTTAGTACAAGGCCAGTAAATTACCAAACCTCACATGATTATTATCTTGAACACTGCAATGTTATTCACAGTCTACATTAAGACTTTGTTTGGAAAAATACAAGCAATATAACCAACAAGATCTCTAAATTCTCAAGGTAAGCTGTATTTTTAAATTAAGATTATAACCACCACTTCAGAGTTCAGATACTAGAGACCATCAGGAAGCAAAAGGGTGTTTTGCTTCTAGACTTTTTTCATAATTCAACAGTTACTTAAGTTACAATGCTCAGGCTTTTTCCTTTCCAAAACTAGTTTTAAACGTTATTCTTGTGGAGATATAATTCTTTTCTCGGTATATCAAAAGAAATATAATATCTTATCCTATTAGGATTTTTTTGGTGTGTATCATTAGAATCACTTAACGGATTTACCTGCAGATAACGGAGTAAAACCAAGAACTTCAGGTACTCCCCCATCTGGACTTTTTCTCTGCACAATGGGTGTACTGTGTAGGCAAATAGATTCAGAATTTCCAGGATCTTCATTATCTGGAAATGGAGACGTGTCAAAGGATGTCCTGATGTCCTGCTGGGTGGATGGAGAGTTCTGCGTACTTCCAACAGGTGCTACATCATTTCCTTCCACAGAAGACAAAATAATATCCTGACTTTTCCACTCTGCATCTTCTAAATTGGACTGCTTGGGATCTGGGGATGCTACTTGCTGCCAAGGAGGAAGTACTGGAGAATCTGGTGAACTGTAATTGACATAATAATCTTCTTCCTCCTCCTCCTCCTTATTGTGTTCTAGTGTTGAAGCAGTAAGTGTCTTGCTTTCAGATGCAGTTTTATTAGAGTCTATGTCATTTTTAGTATTTATAGAAGTTCCTATAGTGCTTATGGACTTATCACAGCATTCCTTGGTTTGTGTTTTTGTAGTTTCTGCCACAGAAGCAGGAGAATTCTTTATAGGCACAATAGGTCTTTCATCTTCCAGGCTAGATAAATTGAAATCTTTAGCTGCTTTTACTACTTCTATAGATTTCTCTTCAGACAATACTGCAGAGCTGAAATTCTCAGCTGCCTTTTCCAGCTCAGCAGGATGGTTCTTAGGCAATTTCTTGAAGTGTTCATACTCTTCTTTGGCATGAAGCCATATCTGAACTTGCTGTTGGCTTGGAGCACACTTGCATGGCATTATGACTATTTTTTTGTCTTCACTAGTTTTATGGCTATTACTTTCTCTTTTATTAACAGTAGAGTGACCATAACGGGGAGGAGACCCTGGTCTAGGACTTTCTGTCATTGCTGAAAAGGCAGTCTTCCAGAGTCGTAGACCTTCTAATGAGAAGTCTCCCTCAAACTCAAGCAGGTCATTTGGAAGTCTCGTTTCCACTGTCAGAAGCCGTCCTCCAATCTCTCTGTTAAGAAAATAGGTTGAATTATTGTTGTGCTCTGAACTGCACTGCAGGCAGTCCTCAAGACGATATACAAGTGAAGTCCTGACAACTAGTTTTCTTACTACGCAATTCTTGTGGGCAGTATCTTTCTTTTACAACCCAATCAGGCACATTGCCACTTAACTACAATAATATGAGGCAGTCAGAAAAACCAAAGTGTCATGAATGAAAATGGGTATTTGCACAGGAAGTACAGTAATTTTCAACTTCAAACGTATGTATATCAGATGGGATCTTTAATGCGTCTACACTACATAACAGCACAAAATTGTTTACTGAAATAAATTAGATTTAATGTAATTACAAGCATATGTAGCCAGAAATGCATTTAACACAGTACCTTGGCTTTTCTGGAGCATCTGAAGGATTGCTGCAAAATGGTTCCTGATAAACTGTTTCTGCGAGATCGTGATCCAGCAGAGTTGCCATGATTTCTTCACGACTGGGCGGGGACATGAGAGGCTTAAGAATGTGAGCGGTACGAGGTGTAAAACTTCCATTCTTTGATTGTGAGGGAGAACTGGTTGACCTTGGTGAACTATCTGGAGTTGGAGTTAACGCCTCGTTGTTTCTCGAAACATATAATTCTAAATCCTCAGAAGCTGCATCTATAAGTTCACCATCGGGAGAAGACAATATGGATGTAAAAGAGGTATTAACTGAATCAAGTGGTTGACAGGGTTCGAAAGTGGTTTCTTTTCTCATGTGGCTTTGAATCCAGTCTGAACTGGTTGGCTGAGGAAGGTTAAGAAACCTCTCTTTATTTCCCGTATTCCTACTCAATTTGAATTTTTCATTTAAACCGACCTCAGTCTGTTGTGTACAAGAGGTATCGACAGAACTAGACCTAGAAGTTGAAGGATGGACATCTTTCCTCCATTGGCTATGGCAGTGGTTCTCATTATTATCCAGTGAGGTTTTCTCAAAAAGCTCAGGGCTCAGGGCACCAGACCTTATCCATTTACTTGTGCTTGAAGAATGCTGCTTTTCTTCCTCAGATTTTTGGTCATTATGACACAGAAAATCATTTTCTGTTGTTTGGCCAGAACCAAGATCTTGAACTGCATCACTCAAGAATTTCTGGGGCAAATTTTGATCTGCTGGGACAAACTGGCTTGCGGAATAAAAACTGCAAAATCCAGTTTGCCCTATACTATTAATATCAAAGTTGTAATTGTGGTCTGGAGACAAGCTGTCTTCAAGTGAATAGCAGCTCTCAAAACCAGGGTCTGAAAAAAAACCAGGGCTGTCATCAGACACAGAGTGGCCGATGTGACTAGTGATCTGCTGGCTTAAAGACTCCATTTTTGAAAGTTTTGGCGTTTTTTCTTTAGGTTTTGTATTCCTGGGAGCACGAGATTTTCTTGGCGATGTGACTGACCGTGACCTTTTGATTGCTTTGTTCTGTTCAAGAGCGCACGGTATATTCCTGCTCAGCTGTGTTTTAGCCGGTACTGGTTCCTGTGCAATGTTTGCATTCTGAGCTTTCTGCTGTCTCTTCTGGAGCAACTCTTTCAGAACAGCTAAGCCAGACTGTCCTTCACTGAATGCTGATGGGGCCACTATAGTCCTGTTTTTATACTGGGAGATGGGTTTGGGTTGCATGGTTGTTTCTGACAGAGGCCTTTGTTTAACTGCTTCAGGTTTAAAATGTGACATATCCAAAATAAATCCTCTCTGGTTTTGATCCCAATTTAACTGTTTCACTGGACTCTTCAAAGACGTTACAAGACAGTTCTTGGGCAACTGAAGTGGCCCAGGGCTTTCCTCAGATGACTTAAGAGCAGAAGAACAAGGATCAGAATGCTTGGATGCCTCGGGTAAACAAAAAATCTGCTGTTTATTGTTGTCTTTACAATGCAAATAGTTACTGGCATGTAATTGATCCATCTTCACTGTATCCAAAGAGTCACGCGTTTCATTTAATTTCCCAGCTGGCAGTAAATATCTGCTTTGCAGATTTTTCACCTCTTCTGCCTTTGCAGAAGCCTTATCTTTAGAGATGCGCGCATTCTGTGCTACCTGAGTCGAGTGATTAGAAGGATCAAACATGTTTTGAATGAGAACAGAATCCCTCATTCTAAAGAGAGCATTTTGAGCCCTGGGCCTTTGAGAGCTCATGTTTGGTACTTCCCTTCCAGATGCCATAGGAGTAGATGCAAGAGATGAATGAGGGTCTTCTCGTGGAGCAGGTGAACGCTGTGCATCTACAGGCTTATCAACTTCCATCAGTGAATGAAAACAGCCGGATGAATTACCTTGTGCATCAGCCGCTGAAGGGAG
>NW_010255360.1:0-26419 GCF_000690775.1 Eurypyga helias | reverse complement strand
GAAGAGGACTGTCTTTCTGGTTATGAAGTGGCTGTGAGTTGACCGAGTTGTAAGAAATCTCGGGCAGATCTTGGCGTTTCAGCACAAACTTCACTTCTGCAGCAGAGTGAGTATTTCCTTTTTCATCTTTAAATACAACACGCTTTCTTGAGGATGCTTTCTCAACTGTTTTTTGTCTTTGTTTTGTCCTAGGTTTTTTCTTTCCATCATCTGCTGTTTTATCAGCCTGATTAATCTTTTTCTTTTTCTTGGTAGACACAGTGGGGTTAGCAAATTTCTTTTTACATTTCTTAACCTGAGTTTTTGCTCGACTATTTTTTCCTATGCTAGAATTGATAGTCTTGCTGTTGTACATATTGGGCCCCCTATTAAATAAAGCTTCTCTTTCCAGGTTGCTCAAAATTTCTTCTGCTTTTGGATCAGTGGGAGACCAGCAGCGAGGTGGAGACGTGTTTACTGGGCTTGTGCTTCTCTCAGAAAGAAAACCTAACTTAGACATAACATCACTATAGTTATAGTCACAGTCTTCAGCTTCAGCATTGTAGGATGGCGAAGGGGGAGAAAGAATCGTATGAGTCCTTTTTCTGAAAGATAAAGTTCTTTTGATATTTTTACTACCTGTTTTTTGTGGTTTTCCAGTTTTTTTCTTGGTTGACTTATGTTTTGCCTTCCTTTTGTGACTTTTCTTTGGTGTTAGTGGATAAATAGGATATTTGGTTGCAGGAGAGTCAGGAACTTTTGGCCAAAAGTCCTTTAAAGGTGCAAGCTTTCTATATAAGTTCATCTTTTCCTCTGTGAGTACTACTCTTTCCTCACTAGAATCTACTTTCCCTAGTTTAACAAGCATATTTTTTCTCCCTCTAAATCTATTGATGATAATATATTTAATAATAACAGGTGGCAATTTTTTAGAAAGTTTTCTACGCTTTCGAGACTTCTGAGACCCATCCAAACTTTCAACACTTTCTATTGGCTGAGGTAGATTAATTTTTGAGTTGTGTGCGACAAAGCTTGATTCACTATCTTCAGTCTCATAATTTACTTTCCGTTTCGTTCGGAGCGTGTATTTATTCCCACATAACCCAAATGACTGCTCAGTTTCAAGAGATCCATCTGCAAACTGGCAGTCAGTATAATTAGCAGTACTTGTAGGCATTTTGTTTTCAAAAGCCTCAAGAGGAACTTGAACTAAGTCGCTAGGTAAAGCGCTATCCTTATCAGGGATGTTACTACAAGCATTACCTTGGGTATAGTAGCTTTCCTTCACTGATGCAACATCATTTACACTTGCAGGCTCCTGATGATTGATAAAACTATGTTTCTTTTTATTCAGCTTCAACCTGGACTGTTTGTTGCCTTGCTGTAATTTATATGTCACAGGAGCTAACTTCTGTGGTCGACTGAGACAATTAGAAAGAACAACGCTAGGAAAGAACATATAATGTGCTGCTTGTTGACTGAGGCTTGGCTTTTCTGCCTTATGCTCCTGAAATTCTTCATACCTAATTTTAAGCTTATTAAGGCCACCTTCATCAGTGTTATTTTCAAGTGAATGTACCACAGTTCGACTGCCTCCTGAACAAGACACCAATTCACAATTTTCTGTGACTGCTGCTGGAAAATAACTGTTTATACTTGCACTGCTGGATTTTTCATTTACTTCAGAGGACATTTTACCTTTGGAGTGGCTCATATCAGTAAAGTTAAATAAGTTTTTATTCAACATGCTGTCACCAATGTGGCGGCCCACATGCATAAAAGAGACATCCTTTTCAGCTTTTCTGATGCTAGTATACTTCCTACTAGGTATCTGCCTGCTCACTGTTGAAATGTCATCTTCATACTCAAAAATACTATTGTCACATGAAGGAACGGGGAGCGTATCCTTCTTGTTACTCTCTTTGTGAGAGTTTTCTGAGTGGGTACTATTGCTGAATGGAGTTGGGTACTTTGCCGAGTAAGTGCTTTCTTTCGTAAGAGAGTGAACTGAGAGTTCAGGTCTTGTTTCTGTGTTTGGTTGTGAGAGGTCTTCCACTAAATCTTCATTATTCAAAACGTGGTTAGAAAGGGCACTTGTGTGTTTACACTGAAAAGTAATTTTAGCAGAAGATGGGGGTTCTAGCGTAGCAGCATCTTTATGAAAGAGTGAGGTCTTTACAGACATTTTGCTTGTTGCAATGACGGAAGAGTGCGTTCGAGAACTTTCATTATTCAAAGGATTGTCTGAAATGGAAGACAAGCAATTTTACTCTAGTTTTCCTGTAAAAAAAACCAAACCTAAGACATTAACCATTTTAATGGCATTTTTCCTGAAAGCCATCCCATCAACAGAAGAAAAAAAATCTTTCAAAAATCACACTGCATTTATGGTAATGACAACTACAGACCCCCACTACAAGTTGCTTATCAAAATCACGTCGTCAGTACATGTGTGTCTCAGCCGTTCTGTCAGCTACTCCTAAATGGTAAGGCTTGCATACAATTGCCACAGATTTCATGCTGCTTTGCTGAAAGAAGGTTTCTAAAATCACTTCCAGATAACTAAATACAAACAGATTGATTTCTAGAAAGCCTTGTGTCCTGCTTTGTCCCTGAGAAGTATGCATACTCACTAGCTCTGAAAAACAAGGAACTTCTTTAGATGACTTTCCCCATACAGGAAAGTCATTGCACAGAAAGCTCAAGTACTACCTTAAAGCGTGGCAGGAGCTGTGTAGTAACTATCCTGCGTGCTGAGTATAGCTGGTTTGCTGCACTTTCATAAAGCAGAGCAATCCACTCAGGAGCTCTCACCATGTAGTTTGATCACCAATTCATATCCATGCCATGAACATTCCCACGCAGATCTGTGACCAGGATGTGCTGTGGTAGCTGTCCTGGGCAGACTCACCACATGATAGCCAGGACAATTTCTCCCTTCTCTGCAGATACTTTCACCACATTTACTGCAGGAGAAGCGTGGGCAGGCAGGTGGTAAGCAACAAATCAACAACTGGTTCAAAGCAAGGGTGTGCTTGTTCATAACCACAAAGAGCACCAAGTAATTTGAAGGAGTTTATTCCTTTGCAAACAGGCAATTACCATAGAGCTCCTGGCACGCAGCAATCTGTTCCTGGGTCCACATCTTCAGCAGAAATGCTGAAGGGAGATAGTTGTGAAACATGCTGTATGACCTGGAAGCAGGTACTGCACTCTGTCGTACTAGATGGGGGAACCTTTGGACCTTTACTATAAGTCTCAACCAATTTGGGGATTATCTTAGGTTCACAATGACTTGAGCTTAGCAATTTATTTGTTGTTGGGTGAGGAAAAAAGAAGTCTCAATCTGTTCCTAATAACATTTCTAATGCATACACAGAGTTCCTGAACTGTGAAACAGCTGGGAGATGCTGCCTGATTCTTTGAGGGTAGGAGTCCACACAAAGAATGAGCATGATTAAATAAAAGCCAAGAAAATGTGAGTTTAGTAAAGTCTCAGTGAACACTTGGAAGATAGCTGACTATTCAGATACAAAAAAAAAAAAAAAAAGGCAAAAATACTTGTCAGTCAGTCAGAGGTTATGGGCACAGATTCATGTGTGGATAAGCACTTTCTAATTTAAAGGAACTGGACTGAGATCTGTTTTGAATTTATTGTATCTGCCATTATAAGAAGTTGATGTAAAAGTTCACAGTAATAAGCTGACATTCTTGTGTATGATATTTCATATACTTAAAATATTCTAAAATTAAAAAAAATATTTAAGATACAGTTTCATTAGCCAGAAGCATCCTTTTTTACATTTAATTACAAAGTACTGTAAATAAGGAAATTAGAATTGTATATTTTGCAAAACCAAATCATACTAGTAGCACACGAAGTCACACATTAACTCTACCATTATGCCTATTAAAGCAGTCTGCTTCCTCCTTTGCTTTTCACAGTGAACACAAGAATAGCTGTGGCTGTCTATGTAATAAGATCAGATAGCTGACTTTCTCTAATAAAGAACTGCTAATAGATATATTAAGATGTATGTATTTTCTATACTAACATATGATGTTTGTTATTTTTGTCAAATAGCTTTAAGAGACACAAACGAACACAGATATTTTGTCAAGGATCACACTCCTGCCCCAGAACGCAAATGCAATAAAAGGAAATTGGGTACACGCAGGAGCACAAACAAGGTTTTACATTAACCAGTTTGTACTACGGATTGTGGAAGAAGCTTCTGTAAAAAGTGATGTTAACAACAAATTTCAAATTTTAAAGGCAATGAAGTATGATTAATAGAAGATTTTCAAACAAAGAAGATACAGATGTATAGTTTTACCTGCAAGGTCATACATTTTACACTGGTTTTGCTCAAGAGAATTTTGTAATTGTGAAAATATGTAGATAGCCTAATGAAGCAAATAGTAATATTTATATATTTGCCTAACCTTAAAGTGTGCATCCTATTAACTAAGGTTATTTATCAAAGACAGCAGATTATAAAAAGATAGCAAGAGATATCTCTACAGATCTAATTTTTTATAGATTTTGAAAGGCATTTTATTCCACATCACCTTTGCCACTGCATAGTTTTAACTCATGCAATCTGCTGAATGAAACAGGCTCAGAGAAAGGCTCACTGTATTTTAGCATGTGTGGCAAATACTTGCCAAGCAAAGAACCATCTAAATTTACACAATAATACTTTTACTATTTCCAATTAAATCCTAGCAGGATAAACGATCCTACAGAAGCATTAATTTTAACACCATATTTGCATTACAAATAGTAACAGAAAAACAACATGGTAACTATCTTTCCCATAAAACTAATTAAACACTGTCCCTTTTTTGATCATTAATGCAACAGGAAAAGCAAATTCCTGTAATTTTTAGAGGGCACTGAGATTAAAATATTGTTGGGTTGTAAGGAAGATGTTAAGGGCCTGCTTCTGCAGTCCGTTGAGAGCATTTCCTTCCAATGGAAAACTGTTAACTTTTGAGAATTAGCAAATTAATCTGAAAACGAACTATGACCCAGGTAATAGTTCAACTTCCAAAGTTGCTTTTCTATTTACTTACCACCATTTTCATCTGCAGTCCCATCTAACTGAGGTATAGAGAGATTAGTTAGGAGCATATTGTTACCACTCCACTCCATTTCTTCCTCTGAAGATGAATCCTCTTCTGCTGAACTTCGATGCATATTTTTGCCAGCTGACCTAGAGCAAATGAAGGAACTAATTAATGCACAACACTTGTCTTAGAAAATACCAATAGCCACAGGGAACCTCAAAATCAAAGGGGTGTGGTGCTACATGGTTGTAAAACTTTGGAGAGAACAGGGAAACCACCAAAAAAAAATTGTTACATTTCTCACTCAGAAACTGAAAATATTACTCATGGTTACTATTTTAAGAGGCAACAGTGGTGGTCAACCATTTAATTTTTTTTTTTTTTTAAAGGCAGACAAAGCCAGCAGGATTCAGTGGCTTAAGACACTAAAGAGAAGGCATTAAGATGCTTAATTTTATTTTGATTTTACTGAAATTTAATTTCTATGCTTGAAAGTGCTTGAAGTTTGAAGACTAAACCAAGTATGCAAAATTATTTCAGTGTAGCTCTCACCAAACAGATGCTAATATTTTGTTGTTGTTGTTTTAAGGGATCTTTACTGTGTTATAATAGTTGTCTCTCAGCAGGCTTAACTAAAGCACAACCATCAAAACGACATTTGTTTCCATCCCTCCTTGAACATTCTGAAGTTGCTGTTACCAACACTTAAGCTGCTTTTATTAAGTTAACTGGTCTACGCTGCTGTTTTTACAGACATAAATCTGCTGGGGAAAAAAAGTAGTAACTCTACAAAGGAAATACCTGTGAATTTTTCAAGGGTTTAAGGTCGCATGGCTTTATATGGGGAAAAAAAAGAAAAAAATATATAGAACCCCCCAAAAAAACGAAACCCCCCGGTGTATTACAACTCTAGAAGCACTTAGGAATTCTTTAAAATAAAGCATAAGATGGACATAATTTTTCGTAGAAATAAGCTATTCTGTGGGTACGAGAGAAAAATCCAGATAAATATTAAGGAATTGAGGTTTGGGGGTTTTGGTTTGGTTTGGGGGGAGGGTTGTTTGTTTTTTGCTTTTAAGATAATAATCTATCCTAGCAGCTTTATATATATGAAACTGTTATTGTGTAGTACCTTAAAGGGTATAAAGGTTTTGAAGTTACAGGAAGGAAAATCCACAATAACCTAAATACGGTCTACTTTTGAAGAACTCATCTGTGGAGTTCGACCAGAGCACGAGTTACATGTATCATAACACCACAGACATCTGAATGTGCTCAGCACTGAGCCAACTTAGATCAAGCCATGTTTATTAGTTCAGGAGGAATAGGCTCAAATATGGTATATAAGTTCCAAACTAACCCAAGTCTGGAAGCAACATGACGTGGAAGAGACCCCTAACTAACAAGCACAGCTAAGTATACAGTGGCCACAACCTAAGTGAGCTTAGTTCTTTCTATGTTCCTAAAACATGGAAAAGTACAGTGCAAAGACATTTGGCTCTATATGCAGATGAGTATCAAACTGGGGAGAGCAATCAATACCCTGGAGTGTAGGGCTGCTATTCTGAGGGATCTCAATAGGCTGGGGAATGCACTGACAGGAACCTACCGACTTCAAAAAAGACAAATTCGAATGTCCCCCAAAAGGGATGAAATAACTCCACGCACCACTACAGGCAAGCAGAGAGCTGGCTAGGAGGTGCCTTTGCAGAGAAGAATGCAAAAGCTCTGGCAGAGAATAAGCTGAACCGAGAGTGCGCAGTGTGCCCCTGCAGCAGAGGCGGCCAGCTGCATCTCAGGCTGTGAGTGCAAGACCGCAGCCAATTCCAGTAGCTGAGAGGCTGCATCTGGATTATTGTGCTGGTTTGGGCATCCCACTACAAGACAGACACTGCCAAATCCAGCTGAGGAGCACCAGGGTGACTGGGGGCTGGAGCACATCATGTGTAAGGAGAAGCTAAGGGAACTGGATTTATACAGCCTTGAGAACAAACTAAGAGATCTTGTCACGCTTGTCAGGTGTCAGGTGAGTGGGCATAAAGAAGATGAAACCAGATGCAGAGGTGTGTGGTGATATGAAAAAGGCAGTGGGCACAGGGCAGCCTCAGAGAATGCTATGTACAAGGAAAACATTCTCCATTATGAGGGTGTTCAAACACTGCAACATGCTGCCTGTATAGGCTATGCAATCCCTGTCTTTGGAGATACTCAAACCTTGACCAGACAGCTGACCTGCATGACTGATCTACCCAAAACTGCTTTGACCAGGGCACTGGGCCTCATAGCGTTGTTTCTTCCAACCTGAATTATGCTATAAACTTTTTTGCTTTGTATGAAGCAAATCTTTGTCAACTTTAGTAAACTCAGTCAGGCTGGAGACAACTTCTGCAGACAACAACTTGGACCTCTCTTGGACAAACTCAAGCCCTTTAGCAAATTTGCCTAACACAGCACGATACTACTACATGTGAACCAGTCCAGGTCTTGACGAGCTTTTTCCTCTCCAGTTCAGCACAAACACAACCCAAGCCATTTACTTCAGTCAGGAGGGTGGTGTTACTCCTCATTATTTCAATCTATATTTTGAGATAATGGAAGATTGGTGAATACCCAACAACAAAAAGTGATAGTATGGACACGGTAGGATGCATTAGGAAGCAGTATGGCTACAATGAGCCTGAGCAGAATAAAGCTGGATCCATCTTCAAACTCTAACTGCCTTCTTATGCATAAGAAGAATCATGCAGGGGGCAGAGGTACCCATGCCCTCTTCTGCAGTCAGCCCAAATTCCACAGAGATCACACTGAAATAAAGCTTGTAATTCCCTCTGAATGCAAGCTGACTTCCTGTGCAGGCACCTGGTACATACATTCTCCCTAGTGCTTTCTGCCTGGGATTAGGGTGTAGGCATACATGAGTGAGTTATTCGTGAGACAGCTCATCAAGTCTGATGAGATTTAAAATAGGATTCATTATTGCATAAAAGCAGCTGCTTCAGGATCCTACCTGACTCCAGAAGTGGCACTGTCATGCCCATACAGAGCTGTACCTGAGCAAATAAATTCTGCAAGTTTTAGACTGGTTTTACACAGAAACTATCACTAAAGTGAAGGTCAATGTTAAGTATTTTGAATGGAAATTCCAGCTTTTCAGACTACTGTGAGGGGAAAAAACCCAAACAAAAATCAAAGGTCAGATAGGAAAAGTAGCTTTAGAGATAAATTACCTCTGGAACTAGGAGACTAATGATCTGACTACTGATTCTGTTACCATTTTTCTGTATGTCTTCAGGAAAGAAAACATTAAATATTTCTACGCCTCTCTTGCTCTCTGAATCATAGTACAATTACAATTTCTGATGTAAAAAAACCAAATACCAAAATGTTATGTCTGTGAAGTCTCTCGCGTTTCAAACAGAATTAGAAATACCAGAAGGTCTGCCCAAAGCAGGGGTGAAGAGAAACTGGATACAGCTTCCTCCAATGCCTGTCAGTGCAGACTGTACAAAAGGTCATTACAACCTGAGAAGGTGTTCCAAGAATCTTGGCCTTAAAACTATCCAAGCTGCTGACCTTTAGCAGTCCAGCAGAGTGAGCAACAGTCGTGTCTTGATTTAAGCTTTGAGCTTGGAAACAAATGGGTGTTTTTCTCAGGCTTCTGGGTCAGTCTTCACAAGAATACTTCTTAAATATTCTTAAATATAACTTAGAAGTTACAGGCACATGAGATTTAAATTTAAATAAATTTAAATTTACAAGATGCAAGATGTACAAGATACACCTTAACATTTGTCCTACATTCAAGATGTGACCTTAAAGGGAGGTTACAACTGAAGTTTTTCGTATTTGGACTTGTAGGACAAAAAATCTACTCAATTTTTCCTCATACAGCAAACTAGAAGCTTAGGTCTAGCCAAAGCTAAGCATTTAATCTTTATTTCCATATAAATATGACAATTCACAGCATCATCTGAACAACTGCATTCTATCCCAAGATCTGCATAGATTTTTCTAATGCTCTCAACAGAGACCTCTCTCCAGCTCACTGGGCTCATAGCACACTTGAAAACAGGGTGGGAGAGAGGGAGGATCTGGCAGAAAAGAACACATTAAGAGAAGAAAAGCACATATATACCTTCTTTTTGGCCCAGGCTCTTCAATGCTACTGTCCCACCTTTGGGACATTAACAAGCTAAGTTCCATTTCTTCTTTCTCGCACTGTGGCTCATTTTCTTCATCATCACTGTTCTGAGAATTTCGACAGCTTCCAAGAGAACGATGGTGAGAGAGTGTTTTGTGATGTCCCATCTGATATCCATCATTCTCCAATCCAGCCAACAGATCAATCATGGCCTCATCAGCACTACTGTCCACTGCAGAAAAAGCCCATACAAGTAGAATCTGTATACTAATCTACTTGTAAAAAACTAGTAAACTAGTTATAAGCCTACCAGCAAAAAACCAAAATCAAACAAACAAAACAAACCAAAAAAACCCCCTCAACATTTAAAATCCACTATTTCCTTACTGTCTACAGAAAAGCAGGCTACAGAAACAAAGCTCTTTTCATATTTTATTTTTTCAAGTTTTATAATTTGATATGTTTTCTAGCTCTTTATCTAGAATCTTGACAACTTTTTTTATTTCTGCCCTCCTCATGGAAGCACTTCTCTCTCTCCACCCTCCTATTAAGTCCTCACATTCAGTAAAGCCTCACTCTCTCCTTTTATTTCAGCATGAGTGCCAGCTTCTGAAGCATCACTGTCTTCTCCTATCACCATTTCAGTGGTTGCATTAACTTTGTTGGACACTTCTCTGTATCACTTGGAAGACTTTCAACCATTGCATCTCATGAAAGGTGATGCTGATCTTGACCAACTAGTTTGTCTTTCCTTCTGTACTTAGCTTCATCCCCCCTTTCTTTTCACCATAACCTAGGTTTCTTCCTAGGTTTCTCTAAACACTGAAAGTCTACCTGATGTCACTCCTCCCTTAAGTGTTTTGGTGTTGGGTTTTTTTTTCCTTCATTTGACTTAAGCTTGCACTAACTCATGCACTTGCCTTCTCATTCTTTATTTTTATCTCTTAAACATCCTTCCATGTCACAATTTTTTTTCTCGCTTTCCTCCTGCTTACCTTTAATCTGACCTCATAAGCAATTTATGATCTCCAGTCTACCAGGCATCTTTGTTACTTCTCTCTCCTTCTCCTCTGGCTGAAGAACTACAATCTCTACTTTCCTTCCTCAGGAAATATCATATGATTTACAATGATCCTGAGAATCATATAAAATAGATCTCAACATCAGTGAGGAAGGCATTTTCCGTATTTTACAAAGGTTTCACAAGACACCATGCAACCATTTAGAAGGGAAACCATCGCCTTTTCCAGAGTTCTGAATCAACCCACTTTCAATTGTACTTTCTGTTCTTGGCTCCTCTGCCCTTTGTGAGGTCCACCATTAAACTCCAGCCTTTACTTCCCATAAACATAAACCTTGTTGTGTACTTCCCAGCTGCAGTGGTAGAAGTAGTGTGCTCCACAGCCCTTGTGACACTATGACTCTACAAAGGCATAGTAAAGACTAGCCCATGCTACATGAGAGTAAGAGACTCCAAGATGTAGCACATTACCCGTGGTCACACAAGACACCAGCAATTAGTAGCCCCATGATCAGAGAGGGAAAAAACCCCAACCAAACAAAAAAACACTACGTAAAAGAAAGTAATAAAATCTCCATTTGATCCCCTAGCCCCTGAAAAAAAAACCCAAACCAAAACAAAACCAAAACCCCACAAAACCCCCCCAAAAAAAACCCAACAAAACAAAACAAAAAAACCCCCAAGCAACCCAGACCCTTTCAACACTTCTTTTTGGTGGAGCAATTCACACATAGTCATAAGATGTACCCTATATATTATTTTAGCCACTTCTCATCCTCTCAGCACAGCCTTCTCACTCAAAAAACACCCACAAAACAAAACAAAAAACCAATGCTCATGTTTGCCAGCTCCCACATAATTTCTTTACTTATAGTTATCTTGCTAAATCTAAATCCTTGCCTAGGAAACTTTAACCAAAATCTTGCCTGCTTTCTGCAAAATAAAACACCACTGAAAAATACTCTTAACCTCACTCCATCCACTCCTCCTTTCTTTGCAAGAAAAGACTGTGTACTGTTGTATACTGCATAACCCAGAGACATATGTTGCTGCCCATATTGTATCTTGCTGCCCGTGCACATATTCACACCACATATGTATCAAAAGCACTGGAGGCTATGAGTTTTAGATATTTTTCCCCACCTTGCCCCTTGTAGTATCAACTTTAGTGCACATTAAGATTACACCTTTTATTTACATAAGAATGTATCTAGAGATAGCATGAACTATGTGCTTTTCATCTCCTCTAGAGTATTTGAACTATTTATACCTTAAGTAGCTTTTGATACAAGTTCCTTTGTTGTGTTATTTTATTGCTGTTTCCCCTTCAGGCCATTCACGTTTGTTTGCTGTCATGTTTTTCCTCCCCCTCTTTATTGTTTTTCTTTTTGTTTTGTTGCCTTCAACCATTCTTCTGTATCCTTAAATTCTGGGACATGCTCTGCTGCAACTTGCCTCTCATTGTCAGCCTACAATCCCCCCCAGTATCTCCAAGCCACCTAAGCTTCTAGGGATAGCCCATGAGCATGTTCTCCACCATAACTGTAAGAAAGATGCAGTAACTACAAGAATATCATGGATAGACAGCCAAAATTCTCTTTATTCTGATAGTTTTAGTCCTGTAACCCTAGGAGCATAAGGAAGAGCAATATCCATAAGAGATTGCATTGAGCTGACCAGGCAAGAGGGCAGGCTTACTGAAACAGTAAAGCACAGTAGCTTCCACGAATACATTGTCCTGATGTCATTTTTAGAAAACATAAGGTGTTGTGATGGTGGGGGGTATGTATGTGTAAAGTCTCTGTGTGTTTGACAAACTCCATGAGGTAAATTACTTACATTCTTTCATGACCAGTAATGTATGTAAACGAAACACAAGACTGTGGAACAATAAAATAGCCTGGAAGAAAAGGCATTCCATCCATACTCACTATAAACTGTAGTCTGACTCAGTCTTTGAGACAAAAGCTGAAAGCTCTGACTATTCTCCACAATGTTCAAAATTGCTTCTTCATTAATAAGTGCTTCCTCTTCTTTATCAGTATGCATCCTATTGGATTCTTTAAAAGCAAAACAAAAAGAGAAAGGATAAAACATCAGAGAGTCACAGACATCAATACATTATGAAAGCAAACCACTTAAAAATGGATTTTACTATTCAAGTGCGTTTCCATTCCATGGCAATTTTAGGAAGGCTTATTCTAAGAATGATGAAAATAAAAGCAAAACTACTCTTCATTTTTTCATAATGAACAATCGTGAGTAAGCAGGCTCACTTCTGCTAACAGTATAAACAGCCAAAGCATGACATATATTTATGCCTAAACAATTATGCTCTTAAAAACACTCACCTTTGTTAATCTTATCTTTATGCACTTCTACCATATTAGCTGGTGTACACTGAAAGGCTTCAGGAGAAAGTACTTCAGAATGTAGTGTTAGCTGAGCAGAGAACTCCTCTGATCCATTACTGTAGTCCACAGACCCTGACAACGTTCTAGATAATTGAAAACCAATTTTTAAATGCATATTTGAGGTTTACATAGAACAGTATACTTTATGGCAAATGGCTAAATACTTACACAGAGAAGTCATTTTGCTTGAGGATTTCTTTAAGTCTCTTCTGAAAAAATTTTTCACTCTCTGTTGCTGGCAAAAATCCACGGTCTTTAAAATTTAAAAAATATTTGTTATTCCGTTTTACTTTGACCTCAAAGAGCAGCTAGAATTACTAATCCTATTAGGAAAGGGCTCAAAGTCGAAGGGTCCACTAATTTTAAGTGCCAAATGTAAGGGCTGATTTTTCAAGTGTATATAAACACTTTAAAATACTCCACATACTCCCATTGATCTCATCTGCAACTGCAAGCATCAACAGCATTTACAAATCATGCTGAACTACACCAAGGTAAAGGTGTCCAGGAAAAGAACAATCAGCGAACAATTTTGAAAAGTCTGGTTTATGCAGCCTGACTAACACTGCACAGAAACGCAGGAAAAAACCCACAGTCAGAAAGCAGTCTGCCTTAGCCAGAAACCTGCCTCTTCCCCTCTTGCAGTCCTCCGGCTTCCTTGCCAAATATCATTCCTATTATGAAAGAAACATGTCCTAGGTCCTGCAGAGAATAGCTCTGCTCATTATGCAATTAATTTGCAGAGCACTGTCTTCCCTGTGCAATGAATTTTATGTAAAAATACAGGGATTTGTCCATCCTTTTAGAATTGTCATCTAACACCACCTTAGTGACAATTCCACAGAAATCCAAAGGAACTGCCCTCGTGCATAAACTACTTGGAAAGCTTCAGGATAAGAGACGTAATTTTGTGAGTTTTTAAACACTCAAATGTTTTCCACCATAAAGCATGCAATCTTAACTGTCATTATCATTCTGCCTAGGATGCTTTGTAGCTAGCTGAATCATGATGGTTTTAGGCAAGGTCACATATCTTACTTTTAAAACTGGAATACTAGGCAATCAGTAAGCTCGGAACTGAAAAAAAACACAGTACATCTAAAACCCTAAAATTTGATACACCAATTTAAATTCTACCTCCTGCTTACTTCTCATTCAAAGTTTTTGATAAACCATTGCATGTGTTTGGTTTTTTTTTACCTTGTGACTCAGGTGGCTTAATCTGAGAGGATTCACATTTCTGTCTCCGACGCTGCTTTTCATCTTCCCATATAGCTTGCAAACCAGGGTTCCTGCCAATCTGGGCTGAATAATACATGAAGGGAAGTCTGTCAACATGATGAAGCATTCTTCCCCCCACATTAGATTCTGACACTCTTCTTCATCTCTTTTGTCATTCTAAGCTGTTATTTTTTTAATTGCAGTTCTTGCTGTACTCTAGGATCCTGTGTTATGTAAAAATTAAGGTGTAACTTTGGTTTCTACATCTCCTATTTGTTATCTAGATCTTTGGCTTTTGCTGGTCTTCTCAGCAAGTGTGTGTGTGTATGTATAGATGTGTGTACATACACACGCATACTTGACATTGCTATTTCACTTAATCCCTTTATAGGTCTGAAACTTTCTTATGGATCAACAAAAATCTCTTTCGATTGCTACAGGCTATTCTTACAACCTGCTTGTTTTCTTTCAGAGTTCATTCTTTTCTTTAAACTTTATAAATTTGTAGACCAACAATTCGCTAACACTGAAATCTGGATTGTGGCTTAATTAAGTTGGGCCTTAAAAAAAGGGATGACAATATAGCTCCTGTCAAAAAACATTTTACATGGAAAGTTATTAACACATCACCTTCAATGTCCAGTTGATTTAAAATGTCAGCAGCAACCGCATCCACCTCCAATTCACAGGTACTTTGTGGCTCAACACCTCTCAACATTAAAGAGCTGTGAAAACATAAACACCACAGGTTAATTTTATCAATGTGTTGGTTTTGAAACATGCATCATCACCGTTTGCTAACTGGACTAACATATTAAATATTTCAGGGGAAACAGGGGTGAATACCTGAATACTGAACAACCAGTTCTCATCCTCACCTGCAAGTTTTGCAATTAATGGTTATATTCAGATTTAACGAGATGAGAAATTACTATTTTCAACTTAAAGAGATTAGGTTTTTCGTTTGTGGGGACAAGAGAAAGAAGTGATAAACAACTCTAAATACTACAGCAGTTACAGTAATGTTCTCCTCCTCAAATACAAGAGGAATTGTTCTATGTTCTCTCAGCCAATAGGACCATCTGCCTTCACAAGATCTTACGCCCAGAAAACACAGAAGCAAGAATTTTTCTCTCATTCATAGTTCAGAGCAATGCAAAACAGTTTAATATTTCCAACTAAGGGAAGTGAGGCAAAACAGGTTTTCTTTTTCAAAATTTATTATTTATTTAGGGGTCTTAGGGGTAGCCCGGTGAACATAAACAGAGTATTAGCACCCCAAACACAAGCAGGACTAAGGATAACCGGCTTGGTAAAGACAAAGTACTAGAAACAGATTCAAGCTCGGATAATGATCTGATCACCTGCTGCTATGCCTTTTCAGATCTACCTTCCACCTGTTGCTGTCAGGGAGCTAATTTTAAGGAGTCCGTGGAGGAAGCCAAGAAAGAGAAAACTTCTCCCAGGTTTATGTGCAAGTCTGTTTATGCTTTGAAAATTTTTAGGGAAACACAGAAAATCTCAAAGCTCCCTACAGTTAAAATAATGCTATTCTTCAGGACCCTTTGTGTAGGTTAATTAACTGGTAACTTACACTGAGACCTTACAAGGAAATCAGAAAACAGTTTTTAATCATGAAAGAGTGAAGTTCTGATGAAGTTCCTCTCCTCTCCCCCTTTTTTTTTAATCTCCAGTAGATATAAAAACTGTAAATTGACTGGGGTTTATCTCAACTGTTTAGGCAAAGAACTGGACAAGATAGAAATAAGCAGTGTTAGGAAAGTAGGCAGAAATTAAAACAGTTCTAGAATATCTGTTTACTGGTACTTGTAACGGAAAACAGAGGACTAAAAGGAGGTCTAGTTATGAGGTCATTGACTCTTTCTATATATCACAGTCATACCCAGTTCAATTTGTATGACTACTTCAATTGTTCAGCTGATGACTTGACTTCTGGGGTAAGAAAAAATATTCCCTTACGTAAGGCTGATAGGGTTTACTGTGATCACCTCAACCTTTCAACAGCAGACTCAGCTTTCAAGAATCATCTTTGCTCTCCTCCTGTATCACATTTAATAGTGGAATTTTTACTGGAAAGTAAAATCCTGTGTTATACATAATATGAAACTGAGAAACAAAACTGAAACCCCAGCAATAAGATTTTTAACAGAGTGAGGGATAAGAAACAGGCATCTTGCAAGTAAATTTTAGAAGCTGCATGACACTTCTGAAGTCACAGAGATTAAAAGCAGAGAAAACAGAATTTCCAGAATAATTTCTTGGCAGCCATACTTCTGAAATTTGTGATGTCACATTCTGCTGCTGCATTAATACAGTAAACCTATTTTTCACCCTGTATGTAAATGCAAGCTTCACTCAAGTAACAGCAAAAGACGGCATAGCAGCATATTTCTTTATTCTGGAGACTGGCAGAAGCTGTGAGACACTTACTTCATTAACAACTGTAAGATGCTATGCATTAATATATGATTACTAATCCCTCCAGCCAGCAGTACTGTTTCAGAGCTATTGTGAGAACTAAGAGAGCAGATCATAGAACTCCTAAACCAAAGCAGCTCAGCTTTTAGCAGAAGTGCCCATGCCCTGATGCGCACCGAAAGGACAATCCATTGCCATCACTCCCCTCCCTTCCCAGTCACGCCATCAGCTGAGAAACAAGTCCGTATTATGATCAAAACGCATACTTTTCATGTCACGCACTTTGGATGCTCGTACTCATCAGAGCATTCAAACCGTCAGAGCATTCAAACTGGAGCTGGCCCAGACGGCCGGCAACGAGCTGCGGACAGCGGGAACTTGCATTTTGATCACATAACGACATGCAAGATCACTGGGAAACAAGAACGAGGGAAGAAGCTACGAAAATCCTGTCTGTTCCCTTCATGAGATCAAGATGCTTCTGGGACCAAGTGGAAAGGGAACACAATGGTCATTGATGTCAGTACAGTTTCTGATTTTAATACTTTCCTTTGCTAAATGAGACATAAATGACCAGAAATCTGTCAAGATCTGTCTTTGACCTGTTTGGTAGGTCAAAGAAAGCCTAAGCTGTCTACAGCAAAGCTCTGAGCTTTCTACTCTCAATAATTTCCCCTTTAAGGAGGGGGTAATGAGAACATTCTTGAAAAGTTTACAACAAAATACATTTTTTAATGTTAGTGACCTGTTTCTGAAGAGTCTGTTTGGTGACTGAAAACATTAACTGAAATCTTTGCCTTTCCTCTACCAAAAATACGCCTTTCTATTCTTTTCCCTTTAACTAGTTAAGATATCTTGGCCAAAACCCCATGTCTTGGCTTTCCACATCCCCATCAAGAGTGTGGCCAGTGATCTGCCTTGAGAACTGATCAATGCCACATACAGAATTGGCCAAGAGCTTTCCAAATAATCAGATTTTTTATTTAGAGATTCTAATATGGATTTATCCTATAAAAATAACACTAAATTCAACATTGCTGAATTCAAAACAAACTGGTAGTTGTCACTATCACTTAAGACCTTTTCCACAATAATACTCATTTGAAGCATATTCTTCATCTGCAACTCCCCAAGATTCAAATGATTTGGGCAGTTAGAAGCAGAAAAAGCTCATTTTGCCCAAGCTCTAAATCAAACACATAAGGAGTCTTTCTGTCAAAGCCTACAGCATTCCAATTAACATGGCATATTATTCAAATTAAAAACACTGAGCTAACAAGAGCCCTTTCTTGAAACAAATTTAGGATTTATCACCATAATTCTGGTTAACATTTTCAGGATTAAGGCAGGACTGGCAGTCAAAACGGCACACTCCAAAGACCAATGTGGAGGCTAATAAAGACAACTGACAGGTACAGCAAGATTTTCCTAAGAGATGAAAAACGTCTCCTCAATAAAACCAGGTCATTAACTTGGTATTTAACATCCTTGTCAAGGTGAGTTGCGAGATATTTGCACTAACACAAGTCAGGGCAGCAGCACCACAAGCTTCTGCAACATCCAGGTAAGCCACAATGGCCAAGGAGCTATCAGGAAAAACATCATAGGGCATATGAAACCAGAGCAGCTTTAACTGGGTCCTCTAATATTTTAATGTACTCTGATTAAAACAAAAGTGTCAGGGGGAGAGGGAGGAGTACAAACCGTCCTGAAGTACAGTTATTTAACGCAGTTATGTGCTTCTTTGAGATCTATTTGATCCGAGTACTGTCAATAGCATGATCAGCTGTTATGTTTGCTGGCTTCGCTCACCTAAAACAAACACGCACAACACACACCCGGAAAACATACGAAGCAACCGTATCTCCCACTCTCCCAGATGAAGCCACATTTCCTGAGCAGCTACAGTGCTGCAATTAGCAGGAGAGAAGAGAGCACGAAGAAGTCAGAACATGTCCAGTCTCCTAGCTGTAATTCGTGGAAAATAAGAACTATTTCAGGACATTAGCAGTTGTTATGCCTTGGAAGATACTCAGAAGTGGTCTGTTTGACACAGACTGCCCCATACAATGGACTAGCCACCTTCCTCACACCACATGCATCAGTTTTACAAAGAAAAAGACAATTTTATTTAATGTCAAAACCATGATTTGAGAGTATCTGTATTACAATGAGAAAAGAAGGCTTAGCAAGTCCCAGCCAAAGCTTTCCATAGCATCTAGGATTCACTTTGCAAAAGAAGACATAGATAGAATTATTCACAAGGTACAACTCGTAATAGATATATGAAAGGCAGGGTTAAGTGAGGTGGCATAGGAATGGAAGCAATCTAGCTGCAAGAGAACAAAGGTTTACTCTCCCAAGAAGCAAGATAAATCAGAGTTGCACAACACTGAGCTGCCGTAACAAGGTTACTTGAGATACTCAAACCAATTAATTTAAAATAACCTTTTATACCTGCACACTATGCTGAAAAACTGCAATACAAGTCCATCATACCTTTGTAGAAAAAGCTCCAAGTGAGTTATTTGGAGGACTGTCCTTATTTTTGAAGAAAATAAAAGTTTGATGGCACTATCCACTGGTATAATAATCACCATAATGTAAGATGAAACCTGTGCTCAAAGTACCAAGGTTTGGTTCCTCAGATACTGAGGCAATGAATTAAAGCAACAGTAGACACACAATTTAAAACGCTACTGTTAGCTAGATCAAAACCCTCACAAACCCTGACAGACATCAAGGTCAGTATCTTAATTCACCAACATTAATGACAGCCTAGGGAAACAAGTTCTGAGATGACCACATCTCAGTTACTTAGAATGTTAAACAGAGGATAATAAATAAAAAAAAATTAATCCCACAGAGAATATGAAAGGTCTTACTCAACTACAGTGATAACTACACTGGTAAGGACTCTAAGTTTTGACATAATAATTTTCCATATTTTGTTAATGGAAGAAAAAAAATGTCTTTGCAGGATGCTCCAATGACCTGAATAATGCACACATTTTATTAAGAATCACATGGCTAAAGAGAAACACATACATCCTGATAAGGGAGAAAAGCAATTACGACAGCCAGGAGAAATTTTTAACATCACCTAACTGCTAGACTGTGTAACAGTGTTGTCAGATCTCTCCATTTCCACAAAAACTAGCATTCAATAGCAAATCTAGGATTTAAAAAAGGAAGTGTTTCTCAAAAGCATTCTACCACTCATTCTGCTACTAACACATCATGTCCAAGCAGTAGATTGGCTGGCAGATTACTCCAAGCATTACATTTATCAGGAAGTGTTCTCACTGGAATTCATGGAAGTATTTCATCCTGTATTATCAGGTACCTGAGGAATAATATAAATGTGTCTCATGTGAAGAAACCCTCTTGTCAACACCATTGGAGAGCACTGTCTGGCTTAGGTGAGTACTGCTGATTTCAAGGTGGGCTTTGTAGGTTCCAGTCTGGTAACACTGGCAAGTATCGTACCTAACAGCCTTACAATGTCACCGATTCCTGGGCATTAGTGGCTTTGGACATCTGTCTACTTCATCACAGAATCACTCCAGAATTAGACTAAAAGAACCGTCCCTGGCTTAAAACACTATGCCAATTATAGCGGGAAGTTAGTAATTCAGAGATTTGCCAGGAGCAAGACAGGACATGGCTGGGTTAACTACCATTCTGGGGGAAGTGGCAGAGTAGAGAGGTACTATCTAGTACTGAAGCGTGAGTTCAGTTGCCAATAACTTTGGCATAGTTCTCTCATGTTTTTTGAAATAAGGAACCACCACTGGCATTCACTCATCTATGTAACATTGCCAGCATTTTGCATAACTTTTGAATAATATTTCGTATGTTACCAACCAGGCATCCAGCATCAGATTTCAACCACTTGATATACTGCATTCCACAGTTTAGAAATGCCAAATCACTGGCACTGCTTGGTTCAACCAGAGAACTTGTCACCTGCCACCTGCAGCAAGAATCTGTCAGATACGCGTTGGAATACCTCTAAAATTTAGAGTCTGTATACGCAAAACCAAGGAGCGGGTCTAAACAGACATCCCAATCGCTAAGAGTACAAGGCAGCCCTCGAAACTGGGTGGCCTCCAACAACATTGGACTGCCTTTTTCCCTTTTGCCTTTTCTTGAAAGAACTACTAACAAAATGTACAGGCAAAAGGTAGGAAAAGACTTAGGACATCTTCATGTCTGATATAAAGGACAAGCAAAGACTTATAAGTTCAGTACTGACACACAGGAGAAACCCCAAATGCTGCTGGAAATAGCAGTCAAATGATGAACTACAGTAAATACATTTTTTTTTTCCCTCCATCATTCACAAAACAGTTAAAACATCTCGAACTCAAGAGGACTGGATAGTAAAGTGAGGGGACTGTGCTGGTATTGCACATGGAACTATAAACAAATACAGCTGTGGATATACCTATGGACAGAAACCAAATGTTTGGAATACAGAATATACTTTATTAAGGAAAGAAAGAAATCAAGAAGAAGGGCAGTTTTACAGATATCAAGTAATGCTGTAGACTGTAAGAATAAAAACAGCATGGGAAAAACCTGAGTCCTGATCACTTCAGTGAACAGTTACAAAGATTTCTGTAGATAGATCTCTCCTATACTATCCGGGTCAGATTTACCCTCAGTAAGACTGATCATGACAATTACGGGTCCATAAAGCAATATAGATGCAAATCTTCCGGATTTTAAAAGAAGTAAGGCATGAACGTAATCTGAAAGTGGGACAAACTGCAGTATGGGCTTGATTACCAGAACACTGTTGATGCCTCCCATAAATAATTCAGGAGAAATTATAAAAGGCAATTAATTTTGTGTAGATACAAAACAGACCAGAATCAGGAATGGAAAAGAGTTCATGTTTGTTACTTTGCAGTGGCATGTACATCTTAGAGCGCATGGAAGACAGCCATGTTAGAACACTTTTAATAACCTAATTCATTTTCCAGACAAAGGAATGTTTGCCTCCGACTGAAATTGTTTCCCATTTGATACTGTGTGTCAATGTAAATTAGTTCCTAAATTATTAAAGTATTTTAAGAGCTGGCTAAAGGTGAAATTTCTATTGGTTATATAAAAAAGACTGAGGATTGATACAAAATTGTAGAACTGAATATAGACCAGTTGTTGGGACTGACTTTATTTCACATCCCATTAATAATGTTGGCAGGAAATGCAGGAGTGTACTAATGAAATACGCTGGTAAGGCAAGCTGGCAGACATACTGGATACATAACCAGATCATAGTATCATAAAACAAAAGCAGGGTAACTTAAAACTGGAATAATAGAAACAGGATGAAATTTTAAAGTGGGATGCAAAACCATATATAAACTTATAAGGGATTCCAAACGGAAGATTATCACATGGAGAAAAAGGCAGAGGAGAAACATCTTGTATTAATAATCCTAAAATGTTTATAAGTCAGTGACATGGTAAATGAGACTGTAAAACATATCAGGGAGAGAACTACCAGTATCACTGCATGTGTTGCTAGAGAGAATGTGTTTGGTACACTACGCAGTATTCAGGCTTTAATATTCAAGAAAGAAATCCTACTGGCAGAAGTACGGAGAAAGAAGGGTAGGGAAATGGACAGGCTTAGTATTTGCCTCATTACTGCTAACATCCCACTGCTGGAACATGTGAGAGAGATGGAGAAGGACTGGCACAAGTGATGTGTTGCACTGCTGGCTGTATACACAAAAGTGTGGAAGTAGGAGCAAAGGCGGCTTGTGGATACAGCCATGAGGATAAGTGCCTGGAGAGAAGACATCCTTGGATCTTGCTATGCTGGGCTCATCCCTGTCTGGGCTTGTCAGCCAAGAAGTGCTACTTTGCTTTCTTTTTATCTGCCTTCCCCAGACCTGTGTAAAGGAACAGCAGATAATCCTTGTCTAACTTATGATCCAACCCCCCAAAGGCTAAGTAGCTTGGCTTACATGACTGATGCATATAAAGGTTGAAATGGGCTAAGAATGAAGTATGCAACCAAAAATGAGAAGAAATAGCCCAAGAACAACTGGGTATGAATTGACCACAAGTAAAATCACAAGACAACCATCAGATGACTGTTGTTTCAGAACATCCTCAAAGTAGGAGTAGTAGAATCGTAAAAACGGAGGCTACCTTGCACAAGCTCAAGTTCTTGCACACTAGAAAAATCTGGTGTGGTTTAAGGCACTTACTCTCTATTGGGAAGCAAACGCTGCCAGTGCATAACGCTAGCAAGAAGCATGGCATATTGAGCCTGATAAGCTGTTCAGAGATGAGTGACTAGAACTTCACAGTCTGAGAAGACTATTAGATGACAGAGTATTTACAGTACCCGTCAAACATCAGAGAGTAGCTTAAAGAATGAACTTCCTATGGGTAAACTATACAAGTCGAGGTAGCACCAGATACTGTTTCTCTCCCCACCCAGTCTCCCAAAACTCCAACACCCCAGATATGTTACTCTTCTTATAGCAGTAAAGCTATTACCATTTACAAGGTGTAGACTAGGAATGTCTAGAAAAAAGAAACAACATGGGAGATGGACATGAAAATTCTAAGCTGAGATTCTTATGTAGCTACTATTTGAAATGGACAAATTGGAATACTCAGGACATTACTCATGTTAGTTAAGGGCGATTCAAAAAATAGAATCGGAACTGATGTGTGTAAGTATTCGCTGTAAATATTAAGCTTGCTTAACTTTTCATCAGAAGTCATTAGCTAGAAACATATCTTCCAAAAATCCAGAAAGTTGAATTTGCCACATACATTCCTACTGATATCTCTCAGTTGGATTTTACAACCACATACCAGAAAGCATCAGATGACCAAAACTATACAAAGAAGCTAAATAATGATCATCTGTGTCACAGGCACCGGGTGCTGGGGTTTTTTTTTTAACATATAAGGGTCCTTTAAATGACAGACTGGAACCCTGTAGTATATATATAAGTTGATGGATGTAGGAAAATATAGCATACATAACAAAATTTGGCATGCTGACCTTGGTATTTCATCTTCTTCCCATTCAGTGAAAGATGTGTTGCTTGAATTTTCTGGCAAATGAATTCTATGACGTTTACTTGCACCTGATGTATCACCTAGAAAGAAAAATAGAATAAGAAATTAACTCATTTATGCGTCAATATTTTACACATATAATTATATAATTGCATTTATTATTGAATACTATCACTCCAAATGCCCCTAAAGAATAAATAGCAGTGCATGATATAAACTTCAAAAAATAACTACGCTGTCATTTAAATGATTTAACTTTCTAACATATAGATACATATACAAAGAAAAAAATATATTCTCAACACACTGGCATTATTAGAATTACATTTGCTGTGTTCTAGTCACATCTTAAACTAAATTCAATCCTTTCCTATTTGTGTGAGTTTCAAAGTAAATCATGCAGACTCTGATGTAAACCTCAGGATTCCCAAGTGTCTGGGTCCTCAGATCAGATGCCAGTGGAAATTAGGAGCCAAATAAAACACTAAATTCCACTTCACACTTTTCCTCTTTCTCATCTGTGAGCTGAAAGAGAACACACAATATATTCCAGATGCAGTGGCAGCAGCAGTTAAGTGGACACCTGCAATGAAGGCAGATGTTGTCTGACTTACAAACAAAGAAAACACCATCTAAGTCTGCTCAGAGGTCTCAGTGTAAGGAAGTGTGCTCCCAGTTCATGTTGGAGAATTCCCATTTGAAGTTTTACCACCTCCCTGAACCTCCACTCTTCAGAGGAAGGAAAGACAATATACAGAGGATGTGGCACACGAAAGAAAAAAGCCCAGGAATGGAGTTCGGGGCGGAGGTGGAATGGGAGAAGACCTTGAAAATTACAAAGTATCCCACTTCTGTAAGACCAGTTTGAACCTTGAATTTTTGCAGCTCTGTTGGTGTTACACACTAGCTGGCGTTTCTTTTATATTAAATATATCCTTTAGCCATACCAAACACTTCTCCATTTCTACACTCATTGAACATACAGTGTGTGAAAGATTCAATTATCGGAGGCCTTCAATAAATATTTATTAGAACATATATTTTTATTCTCAAGTAAATTTCACAACAGATTCTTGCCAATGTGAATTCCACTACTCGGAATAGCAGGGACAGGGAGGGGTATCTCATGTAGCAGGAAGCACTGAATAATACAGTTACTACAGAAGCAACTGGGAAACACCATGCCAAAATTGCCTTAGAAGCTAGAAATAGCAGCAACTGAGATCCAGCAGGCTTAATTATGTTCCAGACCAACCCTCCTGCACCGAGACTAGTTCCTGCAAACTCTGTCCCTTCATCAGACTCCTACGTGCACCGAGACGACACACAGGCACTAAACTCATGCTGGACATGAGGCACCCTAGTGGGGTGACAAGACATGCTCATGTTTATGCAGGAGATCACATCCAGCCACACCTGCACTAAGATGGTCTCCCCACGGCAATGCCTACGCAGGTGATCCCAGAAAGACACCACAAAATATCTGATCCCATTTGCACAAACCCAGCTCAAACCCAGTGTCGCTTAGTGCCTGTGCTGTTCAAAAGTGATGACTTGCCCCTGGGCAGAGCTGGGCCAGGAAGAAATACAGCCATGTTTTTGCTGTATGGCAAATCAGCTAATCCTCCCTATTAAAAATGCAAGCTGACTATGCGTGGAAATATCTCCTGCTATTTTTCATCTGCGACTCAATTATTCCAAGCTGATGAAAAGGCATTGAAGAGTTGTGTATTTTAAAGGAAAACACATCACTGCAGCTATGCAAGAATACAGGTCAACTGGTAAAATATATACTATTATTTTAAAAAGTCTTATGGGTTTCAAATGGGTTAAAAAGTCACAGGGTTTCAAATAGCACACCAGAGAAGTTTCAGTGCATTACGCCCTTTCTTACACCATACGAACCCTACTTTCAAATACATCTAAAAATCGAGGGTCAAATTCCTGTATCTGTTTGTTTCTTCAGTAAGGTTACTCATAGGGATAAAGATTTAAGGGGTCCCAATATTCCCCTTTTCTTGACATGAAGATCTTCAAAGACAGTAGCAGTAACACAACAAGGTCTTCCCGACTTGTATTACAAAAGAAGATTCAGTCACTGAAAATAAAAATTTCTAATAGTTTTAGTGGCATGTGGTACACGAATGAATTTTCAGCCTATCCATAAAGTGTGTGTGGAGGGAGAAACTCCTGCATCTTCTCAACAGAAGCTGATGAGGGCAGAGTATTCCTGCTACTATGTATTTGCCTGCTGACCTCCCTCAGCCTTCAAAACAGTCTGCTTAGCTCAGTGAGAAAAATACCACTGGAAACAGGCTCCTAAGGCTGCTTACTTACTTTTAGAAACAGATTACTGAATTTTCTATTCCAATTTTTATATCATCATCTGCAAGGGAAGAAAAAGTGTTTGCTGCACATCTTTAGGTGAAGGCTTTTACTGCCATCTAAGAAATTACATTCAGCCTGGCCTGCAGAGCACAAATTACATTTGACTAAAATGAACGCACATGCCCAAGACACAGCAGCTGTGCAACAGGCAGATATGCGTGTCAGTCGTAAGCAGAGGCTGTGCTTTCTACTCCACTCCAACAGTTCTGAGCTTAGAAAGGATGGTGCTTCACAGGGCTGCTGTGCAAGGACTGGGCTCTTGACAGCACTGCTCCTGTAAGGTTGCCCTGGGACAAACCATTTCTCACTCATCTGCTGTGCTAGGAGTAGTGATCCTGTGCCTGGAGACTGCAACAGACTAAAACGGCTACTTACGTATGTGTGATGTGGAGCCACTCAAAGCGCTATGAATCCTGCTAGCAGCACTGCTGCCATTATCTGATCAGGCCAAGACAAGGGACTCTGTCATTTTCTTGCTTTTATCCTACTGGATTTTCCACTACCAGAGTAGTTAAATTTCACGTGTCTCAGCCCATGATCCTCTTTCACACAATTCTTCCCATTCAAGACCTAGGTCTCTCATCCTTAAATAAATGAAGCTCAAGAAGTTTAACAAGGCCAAGTGCAATGTCCTACACATGGGGCGGGGTAATCCCTTGTGTCAATACAGTCTGGGGGATGAAG
>NW_010255359.1:0-16750 GCF_000690775.1 Eurypyga helias | reverse complement strand
GCCGGTACCACGCGGGCGGCCCCGCTCCTTCCGTCCTGGCCGGGTCGGAGGGCCGTTTTGTTCGCCTCCATGGAGCGCCGGGCCGCGGCAGGAGCTGCTGCTACCGCTGTGCCCCCCGCTGACTGCACTATGCATTTATTTTCCTACGTTATAAGGTTGAGGAAACGAAAAAGGCTAAAAGGCCACTTCTTTAGAGAAGAAGGTTCCAAGCACAAGCTATTCTACACTTCCACATGATTTCTATAATGAAGATTACACTAGAACCAGAAAAGGTTCTACACGAGAACAAAGACGAATCAGGTTCATTTCAGCCTGGATTGTGCATAACCAGCACCTGCACAGTCCCCACTAGCTACTCAAATACTGTTTGTGAAGGTACTTTCAAAGTGCCTGGTCAGGAGACAGAGCTTGCATCCCACTGTGACCTGTAATGTATTCCTCCTTTTCAAGCGAACAGGGTTCTAAACTTCTCACCACACACCGAAAAATACTGGAAATGTTTTCATAGCATTGTTAGCATTATATTCTAGCATGTGGAATATTATATGTAGTAATAAGCATACACACAAAATTGCATGCTCTAAAAGAAGACACTATAGCATGACAGATCATCATCAGGTTTACTGTGTCCATAAATGGATACGAAAGAGAATAATCTGAGACATCCTTAAGACAACAATCATGGTTGCTGGAGAGCATGAGGGAAATGGACTGTAAAATTTGGACAGGCTCTTCCTAAGTAATAACTTCTGGTGCCACCACAGGAGACGGAATGCTGTGCTGCATGGACCATTGGTCCAACTCTGCTGGGCATTGCAAATGTTCTTGAAGTGTTCACTCTTCCTAATACACAATAGGAAAACCAAAACACCTTAAAAGAATCCTTTGACAGTCTTCTTGACATTCAGCATAAGGAGATTTAATTCTACAACTTCCTGGTAAATCCCCCCACCTTTCCAGAAATGGACATACACTTCTCCAAAATTGGAGAGGTTTCTACAAAATGCTTTGATATTACAAAACTGTATTTCTAGTTGGGAAGTCACTTCATCCAAACCCTTTTTCCCCTGCCAAGCTAAGCTTTACCTCATGAAATGGATGTTCCCTCTGTATCCTAAGTGTAAAAACATATTGGGAACGACTAAATACTCTAGCTTACTTACGTGACTCACAAACCCAAATCCAACTCAAATATGGCATGCATAACTGTCTCTTTAGAAAATGGGCTGAGATGCTTCTTAAAGTTCTACCTGATCTATGTAGGAAATGAACTATAGAAAGATGTTGCATTATGATTCTTCACCTCTGGCTTACAATAGCAAGTAAAACCTGTGTGAGGCATTTACCTTGCGGTGGTATTTTCAGCTTTCACTCAGTCTTGACTAAGTTGTTCTTTGCACCGGATCTCAGGTAACGGCTGTGCCACTTGTTCTCCCCACCTGCCCTTGAATTACATGCTCACCTGTAGGGCCCGATATGATTTACGTCTCTGCTCTGCCTTCCATCAGCTGATTTCCAACTATCTCAGATCTATTCCCTTCTGAACAAACATCCAAAGCAGAAAGAAATGGGCTATAGCACACTCTGCCTTAGCTGTGTCATCATGCTGACGTCTGCTGACATGAAACTGCTAAGCTGATTTATCTCAAGTATGACAAGTGGGGTTTTTTCACCACAGACCTAATAGGCCAATTTCTTCTGTCTGCATCTCTGGACACGCGTGACAAGGCTTAATACACCTCCCTCTATTCGTTATTATAAACATGATTAGAACAGCATCCACACAGGGGCAGATGTTCAGCCTGAGTGCAGCTTATAGAGAGAAGGGCATTTCTGAATGAAAAGTCATGAGTACTGTTATTCCGAACAGATACATTCCTGTTCCACATTCATTCCTGCAGGATGAATGCTGATCTGAGAAAGTTAGGTTACTTTATTACCAAAAACTGCTAATGATGCAAAAAACACTCATATTGTTAATTGCCTTTGTTGGTAAACTACAGTGATGGCTCTAAGCCCATTACTAAATGCTGAGTTTTGCCATCTATCACAACCCATTCCTAGAGGAATTTGAGAAACTTTCCCTCCAAAACCTCCTGCACACAGATACCAACACAAAGGCAGAACAGAGCAAGAAGTTCTGCTTTAAATGCCGCACTGCTCCTGTAAGCTCTCCCTGGCAACTGCAGGTCTGCAGGAATCCAGAACACTACAGTGCACAATAGTTCGCACTTGATTCTCTACTTTTCTTTCTTGACATCATTTTGCATTAAGATACCATGGAAGCTGCTTCAGATTATGCAGACTGCAGTGGTCTACACTGTTTGACCTTTCAGTCTTTGGGAACATATCTACAGGCTAGGTGCTGACCACAAGAGGTCCATCTTCATTTCAAAGGATCACACAGAACTTGCAGGGAGTAGTTGATAGCTTTTTTGAGAGGAGGAGATGAGAAAGATCTCCTTGGTATCAAATTCTGCACATCTAAATTTCAAGACTGTATTCCTCTCTTCAGGGGAAGCAACAGTTCTGAAGTGAAAGTGCTTTTTTATGATAAAATAAATTTTAAAAAAATCAAAACCCAGAGCAATGGAAACAGAGTTCTCTGTAAGCTGAAGTAAAGACTAATCACCACCTTTATGAATTTAGACATAAATATGTTGTTAAAAGAACCCCAACGAAACAGAATGTAGATGATGAAGATAGCTTCATTCTTATACACTGTAGGACACCTAAATAGCTAGTCTAAGAAACAAACTGCAACAGCCCTATAAAGCTGCATGCAAGCTGAGGGAAAGGTGACACTTCAAGTGAGGAATCTGTTCCATGACAGCTTTCTTTCAAATATTTCTATTAGAAGGAAAGCTTCACCAAAGCCACCACTGGAATTTATTTTTCTACTTATGCACATCTACACGAACACGCCCCAACGGAAATCCATTGAATTCATAGTTTGACATGTCCCATGACAGAAAGCATCCAGGACTATTCCACACACTCCATACTGGCACTTACACATGTACAGCTTGGCACGCAAAGAGTAAATATAAAACTTATGTTCCAGATGTAGGCTTGTGTTTTTCACATTAAAAAAATAAATCCATGCAAAATATAAAAGTTAAAATATAAACATTTGACTGTTTCCTCAGTCTGTTCTATCCTGGCTGTTTGGCAGCAGTTTTTTACAAGCCAGAACTTTCACAGATGGAGTTTCAAATGCCCAGCAGACACAACAGAAGGTAGATTTTCAAAGATGCTCACAGCACAAAGAGCTGCACCTTTTGATGTCAATCTAACCTAACCATTTATTGCAATTTCCAATGCAAACTATTCTTAAAAGTATCTTCCCAATGCAGGGCAGAATTTGGAAGAACTTAGAGAACTTCAGCATTTTTTAGAGCTTGTTTCCAGCATGAGAGTGTTATCAGAGATATTTGGCTTGAGCTTTTTATTCACTTAGCTGAAAAATCATAAAATACAACAAATTCTTCAATCTTAACCTTATCAAACATCAGCAAGAGCCCTGACTGTTACGAAAGGCACACTATTCCTGTCAGAGACATTCTTCTCCATTTTCCTCTGGGGAGAGGAGGAAATTTTTTCAGAATAGGTTATACTGAATCTGTGAAAACAGTAACAGTCAAGCTCTTTGCTCTTAGATGTGTCAAAACTAAAGACTGCAACACACAAATTACAGGCCTTACCTTGCTCTTACTCCATCTGAGGAAATCCTGCTGCTTTCAACAGTATTTAGCAAATGAAAAAGGGCAGTAGCCTCTTTTTCTTGACTTATTTATCTCCTTGTGCATTTACTTGCACAGAAAAAAACGCCCAATTAATTTCTATAATTTCATTTAGAAACAAATCATCGTATTTGTTTTATGTCATACTTTTATGTCATATCTTAGTTATATTTAAAGGAATGCTACTGGAAGGAGATTCCCATGACAAGCCTTTCAACAAAGAAAGGCTTTAGGTAGCAAATCCTGTGAAGTCCTATTAGAATTTATATCCTAATTCTGAAGGCACAGTGCTATCAGTATAATATCAAAATAAGAATGCTGAACTCAGAGCAGATCATTAATTCAGAACACTGAAAAGACTGAACAGCATTTATCCCTTCACATGCAACAACTCTAAACAAAAACATCAAACAGATTACTTGCATCTCATTCACTGAGTTGATAGCCAACATAGAAATGCCAACTGGTAGCAAACTCTTAATTTTTCTGAATTATTTACCTCAAGAACTAGCCAAAGCTGGTCTCCATTTTTCACATCTTTCTTATAGTACATGCCGTAGAATTTGACTACATTGGGATGATCAGAGAGCGCTTTCAAAATGTTGTACTCTGCTTCAATTTCTTCGTCAATATCCTAGTGTCACAAATGAGAAATACGTAGCGATTAATAAATAATTAGCGATAGACATTTAAAAACCCAACACATAGCATTTTATGGCTATTCAAATGTAGTTTGAAATACTGCAAAGATAAAAAACAAATGGAACATGAATGTACCATTTGTGGAGCTACAAATCTTGGTTCTGTTTACTCAATACAAAACAGTCATCCATTTTTTTACCTGTTTTTTATCAATTTCAACTAATGAACACATGGGGAATGACAGAACCAATTTCCTCATATCAGCCTTTAGCTGTTTCTTGGCTGGTCTCAAAGAATTTTGCTGGTCACCAGTGTCTTCAGGACTTGGGCTGTTATATTGAGATTAAAAAAATAAGTCTTCCCACAAGGAGGGGCATTAAGAAATTTTTTAATTGGAGAAGCCAAAAAATAGCAGAAATTTTCTGCCTTCAAAAAAAAGGAGGAAATTGCTTTCATTTTCCCACAACACAGAATACAACCAGTTTAAAAAAAAAAAAAAGAAAGAAAGAAGCAAGGAAGGAAGGAAGAACCAAGGCACTGAACATGGCAGAGGAAGGAAAGGGAAAGACTGGAAGATAAGGCCAGATGAAGAGAGACAATACATCTGGTAAAAACAAAAGGACAGATCATTAAGAGAAAAAAAAATCCACACAAAAAAACCCAAACCAAAAACCCCCAAAGAATCAAAATCAAAAAAATACATGCAAAACACACAATAGCACTGGTTGCCCTGGGGAAATTGGAAGAGAATTAGCCCAGTGTTGTACTGTGATTTAATAGAGGTTTCTGTCTCCTGAGGGGTACTCAGATTTTATGAGATTTTTAGTATTATGAGAAGAAATGAAGAGAAAGAGAATGAAATGAATAGAATATTCATTCTGTGCATACTAGAAAGAAAAATCTAGCTCTGCCTTTTATGAAGGAATAGAACTTGAAATATTTGGTTCAATTTAACATATTTACCTGCATAAAACATAACCAAAGGGAATATCTCTTTTAGAAATGGTAGAGGGAATATTTTCATGGGAACTTAGATGTAGGATAATTTGACAAAGAGCCCTAAAGTACAATGGTATTTACTTATAGCCCTGAGGACAAGACTAAGAGCATTCTCAGTTCCATCTTCATATATTCTCATTTCAACACCTCCACTTTCAGAAATCTGAGCTGTTATTCAACACAAAAAAATCTGAGAACTCTAAAGGATTAAACACGAAATGCTTATTTCAGTCTCATATCAACCATGATAATATAGTTTCCCAGTTTCATTTGGAAATATAATTTAAACCAAGTGATATAAAAGCACATTTCTTCTGCCCTTTTTTTCAGTCCACCTCTCAAGTGGCACAACTCTGAAGAATCTTTAAAGAAAATAAACTGCAAAATTTAAATAAGATGCAGAAAGTACTTTTTTCTTCATTGCAATGGCTCCCTCTGCAGCCATTAATAATATTTTCAGTTTAAACAAAAAGAACCAGTTTATTTCTTTCACCCCATTTCTAATACAGGATTACCATTTTAATAGTAACATGTAGCAGCTACTCCAGACCTCCTGTAAATAGTAGGGGGAAAAGAGGAATAGCAGTCTTAGAATAAAAAGCAGAACATGTTCAGTTAAAAAAATCAAGTCTTGGAATGCTATGTTGACTGCATTACTGACTTCCATTTTTTCAATACAATAAGGAATTTGTTTTCCCCTAGCATCAACTTTACTTCCTTTTCTTTCTTCCTGTCTTCATCCTTTTCTTACGACTTCCAAAGTGTAGACAACTCTGAAAGTTTCCCCCATGCCTCCAGTAACCCCCGCCATAGCCAGCTGCCATTTGAGAACTATTCCTGAACACTTGTGAAATAGATGAAAGCAGTAGCACCTCCTGCCATACAGGCATTTAGATGAACACCAACTGCAAGAAAGTCCTGCCTATTCATTGTAAGGACAAGAACCTTGTTTACAGAAAGCAACAGTCAAATGCGTTTGAATTCATCAAGATCCTTATCACTTGGCTTCGAATCATGTTTACTTTAGGAGAGGTATGTGATACTGAATTAATTCTCCTCTCCCTGCTTTGAAAGCATGCTGAAATAAAAAGCAGATCAACAAGCTTTTGACAAAGCAAAGACAATGCAAAAAGGTATGTTTTCATGAATATTTCATGGACTTAAAGGCCAGGGGATCATAGTGTGACACTGTGTCACGCTATGATCAGGGGTAGACAGAGCTCTGTGTGGCTGTGCATCTCCAGCCAGCAGCGTTTCACGCAGCATGAGGTGAGGTAATCTTCCCTTCCTGCCCAGAGGTCCTGAGATGGACGCACATGCCTTCCAACCCTGTTCTGGGAGTCCAAAATATGAGCTCAAAGGGGCCACTCGAAACAGGAACAGCTCCTCATCCATGCTTTGCAGGTCACTGTTCTCAAGAAAAATCCCAAGCCACGTGTGGCACCACTGAAGTCAACGGGGTCTGCCTTTGCACACCAGAAATGTTCTTCCTTAGTCTCTGAGCATTAATCTGCCACCTAACAAATGTCAGGTATTGAGAACAAAAACATACTCTACAACACATAATAATTCTACCTCCCAGTCACCTGGTGCTTTGTGTGTAGGAGCCTTTGTATTTTCCACAGGAAAAGATGGATCCCTCTGTGATATCTATGTATTTTGGCACATTCTGAAAACACAGGCCAGCAATAACAATAAAAACGAAGTATGCTACTTTAGTTTTTAAATATCACTCATAGCACATAACAGCTAAAAAGCATGTACTCAGATGCTTGAAGGTACATCTAAAGGACTTAAAAGTACAAAACTTTCTTAGTGGCTAGTATATAAAAAAAAAAAAAAGGGAAAGGGAACAACAGTAAAAATCTAAGAAGCTAGAACTCCTAGTACTGAAAAGGAAAATAATGAGCTCTGCTTCTGGAAGACATAAACAAGGAGGAACCAAAAATAAAACTAACAAAATTTAGGTATACTTCTGACTTCTACCTTATGCATATACTTCCAAGATCACTTGCGGTACAAAAACTGCATTGAGAGCTAGCCTGTTACTTTCCAGGTTGAAGCAGTTTATTTCACTGGCACTTCCAAGGCAAATGACCTACCAAGATTAAAAGAAAAAAAACTACAGAAATTCACTTATAATTAAATAAGCATAACCCAAGTAATTTATGTAGCTTACATGTACAGGATCCAAAATTTTGACTGCTGCTTTGCTGCCATTTTTCTTATTTAACACCTTGAAAACTTTTCCATATGTTCCTTTGCCAATAGTCTCAATTATTTCCCAGGTGTCTGAAGGATCAGGAAAGCTATCAAATATTATTGTTTTCCCAGTCAACGGAAGCATTTCAAATGATTGCTCCTAGGAAAAAGAATTACGGATATTAATTCAACAACTGGTTAATAGCGAACGGTTTCCTACAATTGCAAAGAGAAATACACATTCCAGTCTTAAAACAGCAGAAATCCTTTTGCATGCAGTGTGCATGCGCTGAAAGCATAATGAATGAGAAATGCTGCACTTCCTACAGATACGTGCAGTCAACACAGTATCAAATGAAGGGAAATTCAAATAATAATTTGAACTAATTTCAGGCTTGAGTGAAATCAGTAGCAGCTTTCCTACGTACTTCAATGAAACTACAATGTCACTCTGGGATTTTTTGAGGGACAGTGAAATAGGAGTCAAGTTCATAAAATCTAAAAGAGTTTGGCTCCATTACCAAGAATCAGGGAAGAAGGTGGGGGAACGACCCCACAAAACAAAACAAAACATGTTAAATAGTAGCATTAGGTTCATTCAAACCTTTACAGCAAATGGTCAGTTTTATAATTCTACCCATACCATTTGTTTTTTTCATATAGATCTAATAAAACCAAGCAGATTGAAGTGCCATATCTTTTCACAATATTATGGTCTTCTGATAGCCAAGCATTGAGAGTCATGCAAAACATCTTTACTGATGCACATTCATTAACAACTGTTTTACATACTGTAAGGAAAACACCATCTACAACGATGGAATTGTATCCAGCACTGAGCAAGTTACACCTATGCCCTGGTCAATGATGATACAATTCACTTAAACATGCCTTCATAGTGACTAACTATCCAGCAGCTACAGTGCTAAGCACAAAGCACACACCCCCACCCAGACAAACAACAACAAAAGACAAACCCCACCTTTACCCGTTGTCAAGAACAGTCAAAAACTCAGTAGAAATGTGTTTAAAATTACATTCTCATGTTTTTAATTGTAGAGCCAAGACTGAACAAGAGAAGAGTCAGGGAAACCTTACTAACTAAGCAAGCAATAAATACAGAAGCCAGCTTCCTGAGCACAATATGCAGTAAATGAGCCAGGTTTGGAGGGTCATTTTCACATACCCATTTTTTAAATTTTTATGTAATACTTTATAAGCAGACTACAATGTAATTATCAGATTTTTTTTAATGTCAACAGCATAAATCTACACACATAAAGCATGTTACACGATATTGCTCCAGTGACAGAAATTGCACTGTGATACCATACTACTTTTTTTGATAAGGAAGAGAAATGGCTTCAATTTCAGATTCATCCATGGCTTCCAGCATGGTAGCCATACTTTCTTTATTCATCTGTTTATTTATATAACTGTGTATATCCCACTACACATGCAGCATATATATATCCACATATAAAGTATGTATACCAACTAGAAGCAACTGAAATGGACTGCTATACAAACATACGTTGTACCGGCTCTTTCATTTACCTGATATGCATACTGGCATGTCATGTGTGTTCAGACTAATCTTCCAGTGGATAATACAAGCCTGCCTGGGGAACACAGGGCTCCAGATTCTTCCCATCATTCTGCTCTTGATTGATTAGTTCACTGATGAGTGACAACACCGGGTTTTCTTCTCTCTCTCCTCCCCCTGCCCTCTTTTTCTTTTAATATATACACAACTATTACCAACTTCTATGCCTGCTCATGCAGCAAAATGGTGAAATGTCCTCTTAACACTAGGAAAATTGCAGTAGCCTGTTGTGTACCAAGGACTGCAACTAGTACTCGTCCAGCACCTTGATTTCAAGGGCTGTTGGAACAAAATGATCCAATTTTATCTGCTGTAATGAAATCTCCCTTAACAAATATCCAGGTTAAGGTCAAAGTAAAGATAGACGAGATCTGGAAACAGGTAGATGTAATACTTAAATCCTCAAATTTCCATTCCAGATTCAAAGTTTGCTTTTTCCTTATAGAATCACAGAATGGTTTGGGTTGCAAGGGACCTTAAAGACCATCTAGTTCCAACCCCCCTGCCATGGGCAGGGACACCTTCCACTAGACCAGGTTGCTCAAAGCCTCATCCAGCCTGGCCTTGAAGACAGCCAGGGATGGGGCATCCACAGCTTCTCTGGGCAACCTGTTCCAGTGCCTCACCACCCTGTCCAGGAAGAACTTCTTCCTGATATCTAATCTAAATCTCCCCACTTTCAATTTAAACCCATTCCCCCTTGTCCTGTCACTACAGGCCCTTCTAAAAAGTCCCCCTCCCAGCTTCCTTATAGGGTCCTTGTAGGCTTCTTCCTTGTAGGTCCTTCTGTCTAACCCTCCCGCTGGGATTAAAATAGACACATCTCAGCCAGGACACTGACTGCAGTTTCTTCCTAAAGCAGTAACTTTCCACCTCATGCCTAGTATTTATCCATGCCTTGGGAGCTTCACCACTTCCAGGCAAAGCCACCTCTTCCATAGAAAATGAACACAAACAAGTTACTGTGTTTGGGCGGGTGGGGGGGGGAACTTTCTGTTTCTTTTGCCTATGAAATAGCACTCAAATAATTCTGTGTTTTTTTAAAATCACTTCAGATATACATATAAATGCTTTGTAATTATGTCATATTTGGGACTACACAAAATAATAACCGAATTGTGTTGATTGGGTGATAAAGTGATTAGGATTCATAATCCCAAACCCTTGCTTTGAGAGATTCAGCAACGATGGAATTTCAAAATTTCTCTATCTGAGCTTTAGTTTTTAGAACTGATTTTGACTGTTAATGTTTTACCAGATACTCAGTCCATAGCTAGTGATATTTTGAAAAAGAAGGTGGGGAGCTATAGTGGGCATTCCTAAGAACTCGAACTGAGATGTCCAAATCATATTTGAGCCTGCCTACATACAAATAATCTTCTACAGAATATGTAGTTCTCCATAAAAATCTAGGGCCTGCTGTGTCCCACATTACAAGAACACACAGTAAGAATCTCTGACCCAGGCATCTTACAGCAGAGATATGCAGAAGTTGAAGAAAGGAAGACTCATTTCCTCCCCTTCAAAGATGAGTGCTCAAGATCCAGGAATGCGAAGACCAGCTTAATGTATTTAGCCCATGACAGAGCCAAGTAGGGAACTCTGATACCTCGAATCTCCAAATATACCCTTAAGCAAAGGTCAACCCCTCTGCACAGAGGTTTTACAGACAGTAGAGCATTCTAAGAAGAACCATGTACTTCAAAACCTGCAGCTTCAGACAGCTTCCCAGGCTTCATTAACCTCCTATACATTAACAGAATGCAGCTGAAATTCATTGACTCCCAGTATCAATTGCTTATTTGTCTGCAGAGACTGGTACAAGGAGAACTGTTAAAGGGCTGAGGAAACATGATCCTGCAAGTGCTATCTGGCGACCAGAGTGCTAGAGACACTGTCATATGCTTGCATTTTCCTCCGCAAATCACACCTGTTGCACATCTTCTTAAGAAAAGTCACCACATACCTAATAATAATGCATTCCATAACTGTCATACTTATTTCAATAATTTAAAAGTGCTGTTCCAGAAAGAATTATTCACCATAATGTTTTGTTTTTTGATTTACAGCTTCAAAATCATAACTTGAAGAAGTTATATTGAACATCATATTTTCTTACTTCCACCATGTTAAAGAACAAGCCCCTGCAGATAAATTGCTTAGTTTCCACTTCTATTATTAAAAATATATTAAATAGAATGATTTCAAGTGTTCTGTTCTGGGTAATGAATAATGTTTTATTACATCTCAGTGAAGTTGAGAAAGCTGATAATGGTTTAACCTCGTATTTCAGCAATAAATTGGACTGTCTCTGGAATACGTCTGGATGCCCAAACAACTGGGTGATTTATCATACCATTTAGAATTTACTTTGAAAAAACACAACTTACAACTTGATCCAAATTTCTGAGCTAGAAATGTGCTCTTGAACCTCCCTAAAATCCCTTTAAAGTACTTCTGGTGTGCTCAGCATGACAGTTCACTCAACTCCTGCTCACATTTTGGCTAACCCGGCTCCTGCTAAGGCCTGATGTGTGCTGGGAACAGCGCTGTTAGGTCAAAGGAGAGCACCACATAGGCAGGACAGGTGGCCAGAAAGATCTAAAGGACCTTTATGCACCATTATCATCTGAAAATCAGTGTCTCCTGTAGCCAGCATCTTTTGTCTGGCAGTTTGCTCAGAATCTGGTAACTTAGGGAAATGGTATAGGCCAAACCTCCAAGCTGGAACGTATAAAGCATCAGCTTACCCAGAAAGTTTTTGAAGTGGATCCAACAGCAGCTGGACTGCTGAGGCTTTCCTGCTTCCCAGTGTGACACAGGGCACATCTGCACCGTGCTGGAGGAGGATGAGCACTCTCACCCCTGGCTAGGTAACTGGATTTTAAAATCGTTTTAAACATTATGGGTTCTAAGTTATGACACCTTATGACTTGAAAGGTGAATAAATGAGTTCTTCTGACAGATTAATCTGGGAAAACAGGGATTGAGATGCTGTTTATCACGTGTGTCTGTTGTATTTCTTAATGAGCTCATGAAAGAAGTTTATATCAGAGAGTATGTTGTCCTGTAATTTTGAGAGATCCAAACGGACTGTCACATTCACAGTGATTAATTTCAGGGTATTCAGGTCAGGAAAAAATAGTTTGGAGTTCCAAGACAACAAGCCAATGTGGTTGGGGTTTTTTTTATTTGTTTGTGGGTTTTTTTTCCCCCAAGAGAGGATCTGGTGTCAGTCATCTGGCCATCACAGTTACAAGAATAAATTGAGTGAGAATTCTTATGAGCCAGCCCTGTATGATTTTTGGCTTCCTAGGTCACACCAAACACACATCCTGTGCAGCAGACCTCACGTTGCATACTAGAGATATCCAGAGATGCCCTGTTCAGCATCAACACTGGCAGATCACTGTGTTCTCCATTATTTTCAGTATCTAGCCAGCATGGACAGGGAAGGGGCAGCCTCATGAAGAACACAGTGTGTCTCCTGTGGACTATCTGATTGCTGCAAATGCAATTCAATGAAGCACATCTATCATACCCAAAACTTAAGAAAAATACCAATTGCACTGTCGAGGGCTTTATGGTCAAGGCCACAGAGAAGTACCAACAACAGAGTCGAGTAGGAATTAGCAATAGGTTTTGCTTCTGCAGGCTGAGCTGGAAGCACAATAGAGCCTGAATTTCACATAGATTATTACATGTTAATCCAATATTTTTACTACTGTTTCATACCACGTAAGTTTGCAACTTCTTACTAAAACTTCCCTCCTCAGTAGTTTCTGAATGGACTTCCATCTCACTTGTATGAACGCATATTCGTTTCCTCCATAAGGAGCTGAAAAACCAAGAGACACACCTTGCCTCATGCCATTCATTCTTCTCCATAAAGGGAGTCTACATGATTAGCAAAGCAAATACCTATTCAAGTATGACTAAAATGAATGCTGGTTCCCACCAGAATCTGGTGTCCTGGCTACCACAATCTCCTGGTCTTGAAAATCAAAACCAGGATCTCATTGATTCAATTCAAAACATACCTACTGAGGTCCTTTGATCTCTTTTGTTTAATTTGTCCACATCACTCCTCCCTTCCCATTGCAAACATTACTTGTGTTTAACCAGACAGCTCCTGCACATATTCTACCCTGTAATTTGCCAGGCATCTTCATATGTATCATGGGAGGTGGGTATCAGGAGCTAGCAACACTAGCTTACATTGCCTGTTGGGTCTGTCACCTCTTGCACTCTGATCAGATTCTAAAACTTCAACTGCTTGCCTAATGGATGCCAGAAATACAATCACCAAAAAAAAAAAAAAGGAAAGAGAAAGAAAGAAAAAAGAAATTGTAAGCAATGTTCATGTAGAGACGGTTGACGTTTATTATATCAAAGAAAAAACCCATCCCACCTTCCTTTTTTCCACTTGATGCCACTATCCAATATATAGTTTATAAGCTCTTTGGTCTGGTACTGATCAGAAGGCACAGTGAGGCCTTAATTTACTTAATGCAATAGCACAATAAAATCCCACAACACGTTTCCTCTTATTTCATGAGTTTATGCCACACTGACAAGTTCTTAATAAGAAAGTTAAACGTTGCTGCATGGGAATCTTAAGGCAAGCCAAGAGCATGAGGCTACAATATGCCATTCATCATACTAACATCTAGCACTGTCGGATACATGTCCAAATCATTTCATTGGTCAACCACGAACATGGAGTGCAGCTCATATCCTGAGCTAGTATAAATGTAGCTGTAATGAGTCATTATGTAGCATACTATTCAAAGAATAAGTTTTGCTCTGGAAATTCCAATAGTATCCCCACTTAATTCTGGGGGATATTTGGCCTTTGATTTTGATGATGATGCAACCTATATCAGAAGGGGAACTATAGTCAAATCTAAGCTCAGTGTGAGCAGATCATCTAGCTTTGCAATTAGTTAAAAACAAGTTTTCAAAACACAATTGGTTTTCTTACTTATAGAATCATAGAATGGTTTGGGTTGGAAGGGACCTTAAAGATCATCTAGTTCCAACCCCCCTGCCATGGGCAGGGACACCTTCCACTAGACCAGGTTGCTCAAAGCCTCATCCAGCCTGGCCTTGGACACTTCCAGGCATGGGGCATCCACAGCTTCTCTGGGCGACCTGTCCCAGTGCCTCCCCACCCTCATTTATCATAAGCTGAATACACTCAACATTATAATTTCACCCTAGAACAACAGCAAAAAATAATTCTGCATGATTACTTAATTTTTGTACTGTGAATTATCTTCTTTGATTATACATCAGTTTTCTTACTACTTTCTACTCTACACATCCCCCAGTGTTTTCCTAGAATGGAACAATTGTCTTTCTCATCTGCAAGAAACTTTTCAGAGGAAAAAAACACCACAAACCAAAAAACAACCCTCTTCAGCCCCAGCTATGGTAGATGAAGAATAAAAATCAACAACTTTAACAGTCAGTCCACTTCTTTCACTATTGTGTGCTTACACTAGTAAGAAAGACACAAGAGCTAAGATTCACCTAATTTGATACGTGTACAATGTATCTATTGGAACCTAAACTAGGTACTATAATCCCATTTTAGTCAGTCAAAGCAATCAGAAATTGATTGACCTGACCTGGTTAGCATAAGAAAAGTTGCGCTCCAGACTCTGGCTGGCTAAGTTTCCATTGACTACAACAGGAACCCAGTTACACAGCTTCAGATGTAGACATGTCAGGTGAAATGAATCCTGCCCTACTTGACTGCTGGAAACAAACAGTTACAGCTTGACAACTGCCAAAATGAGTGTCAGCTCCATGCTACAGTCAGGGAAATTGCAAGGCAGCCACATCTCACCAGCTGAAGGTTGTCAGGCAACTTGGGCATTGTCCAGTGACGCACAGAAAAGGCAAGAACCATGCAATGACATTGCCAAGCAAACTCTGAACCCAACAACCGATTCCTAAATTACTGCAAATGCAGAAATATATGGTTACTTTAAAGCATACGGAGGCAAGGAGTGTTGATAAATTTAGCTTAATCTCAGACAATGTGTCTGAGGCACAATTCAAAGTTATTTTTAGGGCTGCTCAAGGAAAAAACTGACCCATTTTGAGGGCACTTTTTGTGTTCACTCTCTGAAACGCTGGGTAACTGCTGCTTCTGTTTCTAAAACCCTTTTCCTCTTTGCTGACTGTTATCTAATGACAACTTCCCCAGCAAAGCAAGACACCTTTCAGAGAAACTTGATGCCTCTGGGCTCTTTGACCTTTGCAAAACTTCTACACACAGGAGAGAAACAGTACTGTGTGATATCGGTACCTGATCTCCTTCTATTGATAAATGCATATTGGGTGTCCACACTGACATTTCATCTGCTGATTATTATTCAGCTGATCTTGACTTGATTTCAACTTGCTGCAGACTGAACTGGCCAGCCTCGCTTATGGGAGGCTCCAGCTCTTCACTCTTAATGTTCTCAGAGGGCACCACTGGAGGAGATCTACCTCAGTGTTAGGTTCCACCTTGTTTTTCTTCCATTTCCCGCCATGCTCCACAACAGCAGAAGTCCTACTGCATGCTGAGGTTTATAGTTGTAAGGAAACTCTGTCAGAGGAGGGTTAGGTTTTTATTTTTTAAGCAACAGGTTAAAGAATCAGCAAGGGCTGTAAGCATTCAACCTAATCTCATTCATAGGGGCTGCCCACAGAATGACAACCCTTCAGAGCTCAAACATAACAAAAGTACAGGATCCCAATTTTTTGACGCCACCCTTTACTTATAGGAAGCGGGTAAGAAAATAACATGGAAACAAAATGCTAAATTTAATTATTGTAGTCAATTCTAAAAGCTTTTGATATTTTGAAAATGAATGATAGCTAAAGATTTTTGTGGCAATTGTCATCCAACAGAAAATATTTATGCAAGGACATTACAGTAATGAAAACAAGATTAATAACGGAAGAGGGAATGGTGTCATTACCAAATTGTATTTGGATCTTGTGCCATCAGAAGTAATGAACTGATATTAGCAAGCCATGAACTGAATCATATCCACCTCATTTTGTAGCTCCCAGAAGAGAGGCATTGCAAGTGAGGAGAATAATTTTTCAACAACTACGCACTAGACCAATATATTAGTAAAGAACTTAGCTTTCAAAGCTAAAGCATCACTTCATTTTCCTATTTTAACACAGTAAAATTTTATAAGGCCATAAAAATCAATATGGTGCGTTCTCGCTCACTCCGTATTTCTCAGAACTTCTAACAGCAGTGAAGTGGCAACTCAAATTTAATTTAGCAGCTGTGTCCACGAGCTTTGGCAGGGCTTGACATTAAGGTGATACTGTCGTTCGATAGCAAGGTAAGGAGGGCATTACGGACAAGAAGCAAATCTGCTAGCACTTCACACTGGCAGGCAAGAAATTACAAGGTAATAATAGATTGGCAGGCTGCGGGCATGGTAGGATTTCACACGTGTCCTGCCGAGGCCCACGGTCACAATGCGCCGCTCGGACGGGCAGCGCCGGCCCCAGTCTCAGCGCCCAGGCGGGCGGGCAA
>NW_010255358.1:534-845 GCF_000690775.1 Eurypyga helias | reverse complement strand
GGACTCGACGATGAAGTCGCCGTCGCCGTCGTCGCCCCCTTGGAAGGTGTAGAAGACCCTGCCGTTGAGCCCCGAGTCGCGGTCCGTGGCGGAGACCTGGAGGACGCTGGTGAAGGCGGGCACGTCCTCGTAGACGGAGCCCTGGTAGGAGTCGCGGAGGAACTGGGGGGCGTTGTCGTTGACGTCGCTCACCAGGATCTCCAGGTAAGTGGTGTCGGACTTCTGCGGGATGCCGTTGTCCCGTGCCGTGATGGCCAGGGTGTAGGACACCTGGTCCTCGTAGTCCAGCTCCATCTGGGTGGTGACGGCGG
>NW_010255358.1:0-252 GCF_000690775.1 Eurypyga helias | reverse complement strand
CCCGCCGCCGCTCTGGCTGGTGATGGAGAAGCGGTTGCGGGTGTTGCCGCTGGAGATCTGGTAGGTGATGACGTTGTTGGCGTCGCGGTCAACGGCGGAGACGGTGAGGACGCTGGTGCCCACCGCCGCGTCCTCGTTCAGGCGGGTGCCGTATTCCCGTTGTGTGAACTCGGGGCTGTTGTCGTTGACGTCCAGGACGGTGACGCTGACGCTGGCCGAGGAGGCCATGGGGGGGTTCCCCTGGTCCTGCGC
>NW_010255357.1:344-917 GCF_000690775.1 Eurypyga helias | reverse complement strand
TGCCAGCCGCTCTCCCCTGTGGCAGCTTTTCCTCAGCCTGTGGGGGGGGGTTTTCACCCCTCCCCAAATCAGGCTCGATGCCGCAGCCAGGAAAAGCTGGAATTGAACCCCAAAAAGCCACCCTGAGCATCGCCACGAGGTGCAGGGCCTGGGGGGGTTCGTCCTGTCCCGTCCTGACCCCCCGGCACGTCCCCGCTCGCGCTCTGAATCCATTCCCCGTCCCCGCCGCACGAATCCCGATCTGTATTTTATTTACATCGCCTCTCTCTCTGCAGGCATGTGGCTAAAATCTATTGGTTTCCTGCGCAATTTCATTGTCTTTTTGGGGTCAGGGAAATGGTAAACAAGCCAATTATCCTTGGCGGGGGGGGTTAAACGCTCCTCACCCCGCGCTGCTCTCCCTGGGTTTCCCTGATGCTCAGGACAGTTATCAGCTGCCTGGAAATGAGGGAGCAGCAGGCATGAGGGGGGAGGACCCAAACCAAAATGACTTTTATGCTAAACCGGAATCCGGTGGGCAGGGAGCGGGGTGGGAGCGCGGCAGGCGCACGGGTGGCCGCGGGGGTCTGCTCC
>NW_010255357.1:0-294 GCF_000690775.1 Eurypyga helias | reverse complement strand
GCCGTGACCCCTCCTGCCCCACCATCCCGGCTGGATGTGTGGGTCCCGGTGGGATTTTCCTTTCTTTGCTCATCACACCAGGACAGCGCCGATCCCTAATCCTCAAATCGTCCCTTGACGGTTTTACATCCGTCGCTAAGCTCCTCATAATAGATTTATTTTTAAAAAATTTAAAAAAGGGAAGGAAATACACACCCCCCACACCCCCCCACCCCGTGGGTTATTACAGGGTATCTGTGTTTTCATTGAAAATTCCAAGCACAGAGGGCCGGATCCTTCTCACCCAGCACCGCT
>NW_010255356.1:0-229 GCF_000690775.1 Eurypyga helias | reverse complement strand
CCGCACGGGGCCTTGCTGCGGGGGCAGAGGCGAGGAGGAGGCGGCAGGGGCACACGCGGCACGGTGCCCGCCAGCCAGGCCAAGCTGCTGCTCTCGGTCTGCGAAGCTCGGCTCGGGGGCTGCTGTGTCAGAGGGTCCCACCCTCCCATGTGCAGCCAGTGAGTCCGTAGCTGTCCCCGCAGCAGCTCAGCCCTTCCCCTGTACCTGCAGGCAGGAGCAAACCCTCCGG
>NW_010255355.1:0-1320 GCF_000690775.1 Eurypyga helias | reverse complement strand
GCGACATGGATATGGGATCCTTGGATACGGGGACCCACGGATATGGGGAGCCCACGGACGCCAGGACATGGATATGGGACCCCGTGGATGCGGGATCCTTGGATACGGGGACCCTACGGACACGGGACCTATGGATATGGGAAGCCATGGATGCCAGGACATGGATATGGGACCACATGGATGTGGGACCCTTGGATACGGGGACCCTACGGACACGGGACCCACGGATATGAGGAGCCCACGGACACCGGGACATGGATACGGGACCCCATGGGTGTGGGACCCTTGGATACAGGGACCCTATGGACACGGGGACCCTACGGACACCGAGACACGGATACGGGACCCTATGGATGCGGGACTCTTGGATACGGGGACCCCATGGACACAGGACCCACGGACACAGGGACCCTACGGACACCAGGACATGGATATGGGACCGCATGGATGTGGGACCCTTGGATACACGGACCCACAAACACGGGACCCACGGACACCGGGACATGGATATGGGACCCTATGGATGCGGGACTCTTGGATACGGGGACCCCATGGACACAGGACCCACGGACACAGGGACCCTACGGACACCAGGACATGGATATGGGACCGCATGGATGTGGGACCCTTGGATACACGGACCCACAAACACGGGACACCAGGACAGGGATATGGGACCCTATGGATGCGGGACCCTTGGATACGGGGACCCTATGGACACGGGACCCAGAAACCCCTGGACACTGGACCCACGGATACGGGGAGCCCACGGACACCGAGACATGGATACGGGACCCCATGGATGTGGGACCCTTGGATACAGGGACCCTACGGACACGGGACCCACGGATATGGGGAGCCCATGGTCACGGGATGCATGGATACGGGACCCACAGTGACCCACGGACATGGGATCCATGGATATGGGGAGCCCATGGACACCAAGACCCGACGGATATAAGACCCACGGACACGGGGACCCTATGGACATGGGACCCATGGATATGGGACCCACAGACATGGGACCCATGGATATGGGACCCACAGACATGGGACCCACGGCGGGACGCGTGGATACAGGACCCACAGAGACCCACGGACACAGGGACCCTACGGACACGGGACCCACGGATATGGGGATCCCACAGACAGGGAACCCGCGGGTATTGGGGGGACCCCCAGGACACAGGACCCCCAGACCGGGCACCCCACGGACCCACGGCTATGGGACCCACGGCTACCGGGGTCCCACACGGACACAGGATCCCCCATGGATGTGGGGTGTCCCCCACCCCAAACTCTTGGAACCCACCCAGACCC
>NW_010255354.1:0-220 GCF_000690775.1 Eurypyga helias | reverse complement strand
ATAAGCGCTCCTAGATCCCGCCCGGGATGGAGCTGGGACGGCGTGCCGCGGCCACCCTCAGCAGGGGCAAGCGCCGGAGGCGTTTTTCAGCCGCGTAGCCATGAGGTTTACTGGCAGCCGGGTCGTGCAGCGAGTCCTTGTAAACGCTCTTTGTGCCGTCAGGGAAACGCTACCGCGCGGTTCGAATGGAATGACCTAGAACTGACTTTTTGCTGGAAGA
>NW_010255353.1:0-10838 GCF_000690775.1 Eurypyga helias | reverse complement strand
ACCGGCGGCGGGGGCAGCGAGCGCCCTTGGGCTCCGCGCCGGTAACTCCGGCGATGGGCTTCAAGTCGGGGTGTAGGCACACCCAGGTGTCGGTGTACATTCGGGATCCGAGACCGTGAACTATTTATTCTATGGGGGTGGGGGGTGGGAAAAGCCTGGTACATCACATAACCTCCCCACGATGCCCTTCAGTTACCGCCTGGGTTGCACGGTAGTGGGAGGCACACTGCTTTACTCTGTTGCCCTCGTTGCTGGTCCTTTGGGGTCTGGCCCTAGTATTTACCAAATTTACCAGATTCGTAAGCCTGCAGGACCCTAAGCAACAAACCGTTTAGCAAAGGAACTGTTGGCAGCTGAAAAGAGCGAAGCTTTACCCGCGCTGCAAGGAATCGGTGCTGCTGTGTAAAGAACCAGACAGCTCGAAACAAAACTTTGACCCAGTCTTGCCTGGTTTCTTCATTTGAGTCATCCTGTTATGATATTTGGTCAGCAATCACTTCTTTCTTAGCAGTCTATTGCAGGAAATCACAAAGTGTGGCAGAGTTGTAATTACTTCTGAGTTTTCACAGCTGTAGTGTGGGATGCTTGTAGACTGCCTCAAGTGAAAAAGTTGAGTCTTCGTGAACTTGACAAGTTTGTTAAATTAGATAAATCAATCTCTTTCCTTTTACTGATGGGGACTAACTAAAGTTGAATAGCCAAGTTATTCTCCTCTTACGACTTATGAAGTACATCTTTGACTTGCTAAAGGACTGAGTTTATTTTCGGTTAAATTGTTGTATGTTAGGGTTAAATTCCCTGAAACAGCATTAAATTAGTGCAACCCCTATACCTTGGATAGGAGTGAAATTTTTCTCATCTGTGAAAATACTCTAAGATCAATTTTATACCTGATCATGAGCATCTTTCCCACTTTTGAATTACTTATGTCTTAAAGCAGTAGAAAATGGATATGAATCTGATACTAAATCTGGGTGAGCCAGTGGTGCCGTGGAACATTATTCCCTTGGTTCACTCAGATCTCTGAAAGGTTCATCTAGCTCATAAGTGTCTTTATTAAAGTCGTAAACTTCGGATCAGGCTAGAATTTCAAGGCCTTCTGTCCCTAGAAGTCAGATGTAAGCAGGGAACCGGTATTCCCTGTTACACTTCAGCTGAATGGTCTCAAAGATCAGAGCTTTCATTCTGATCCCTAGCTCTAGGAGAAGGGGGAGGGGAGAAAAAACCCAACCAACCAAAACAGTCCCACTCCTGGAATCTTGAACAGGTACAAGCTGTGAATCCAAGGGGGTACTTTGGACACAGTGTCTTTAGGCCTTCCGTGTTCATCGGAATGGTATGTGAGGTGGTTTCGTGTAACTGAAGCTGGTGATTGAGCTATTCGTGTGTGTCCATGCATTCCCTTTGCTTTCCACTCCCTTTTCAAATTGCACTACTTCTTCCTTTTTTTTTTTTTCCAAAAGGATTTGAGGGCTGGTTTACCAGTTTTGTTGGTGCTGAATCACATCAGTTTTCAAAGCTAGTCCTTATGTTTTTAGAACGAAGGACATTACTTAATTGACCTTTTTATTCTGTAAGCCGTGGGGCAAGGAGAAGACACTTGCTTTCTGTCAGTCCTGCTCACAAAAAGGCTTCCAAGCACTGGTTACACAATGAGGTTGCCTTCCATACTTGGCAAGAATATTGAGCACAATTAAATTTTATAACTGAGGAAAAACTGAGCCGTTCATACAACATCCATTTGTTTTAGACTCTTGATATTGTCTTGTGATGAATGGATTACTGTGGGAAGTACACTCAAAGTTTGCCTCTTGTTTATTATGTTATTATTATATTATATTGTTTATTAATAAACAAGTTTGCCTCTTGTTTATTATGCTTTTTGAAGTCTTAAATACAGCATACCAGAAAACAGCCCTCTGTATCCCCAAGAATTCTTCACAGAGAGGGTGGGGAGGCACTGGAACAGGTTGCCCAGAGAAGCTGTGGATGCCCCATCCCTGGATGTCTTCAAGGCCAGGCTGGATGAGGCTTGGAGCAACCTGGTCTAGTGCAAGGTGTCCCTGCCCATGGCAGGGGGGGTGGAACTGGATGATCTTTTAGGTCCCTTCCAACCCAAACCATTCTGTGATTCTATGATTCTAAGATGCAGTATGTAACTATTTATTTACTTAATTCCTGCTTAGGGCTTTTTTGGTTTCCCTTGTAGGGAGGAGGCCCTGTAAAGCTATGACTGGCTCTGTGTAAAGGGCCATGACCAGAAATGGAGAAACAGATGTGCAGTCCTGTTTCCTGCTTTGACCTCTGTTGCCACCCTAGAAAGCTAGGCTTGCTGTGACTCGGCCAGGTGAGCGTGAGATCTGATGGGGTGGCAGCTACTGTGGCCCGCTTGCACCACTCCTCAGACTCCCTCTGTTCCCTTCTAGTGATGTCAGAGCTGCTCTCTAGGGACTTAATCCTATTTCCCTTACCCCATCTCTGTCCATTACCTCCTCTTTCCCCATGGCAAAGGCCTGTCGTATTTATATAGGCAAAATTAAATTTTCCTTAAACCTGTAAGATGCTTTGAGCTGCCTTGGATGCCTTTTTTTTCATAATATGTAGTATTAAGGAAATTACCTGTGCAGTCACTGAAGGCCTATGCAACTCTCAGTGTTGCTCCTATTCCCTTCCATCTCCCCTCCAAAACAACCCTGTTTAGCCATTTGTTTAGCTGCAGCCAAACTTGTGAGAAGGATTTTACTTTTAAAACCAAAACAACCCAACAACAAAAAAAAATCCTTGCTGGTGTCCTGAAGAGGATATGGCAAAGTGGAAGAAGCGCCTGACTTTCCATCAAAAGGAAGATGGAGTTTCTGTCTAGAAGCTTTTGCTTTCTGGGAAGATAACGCACCAGGAAATCGGTTCTGCTACCGTTTTGTCTCAACCGTCATGTGCAGATAGCTTAGTTCAGTATATTCCGTGGTACGCTGCCAAGGCAAACTGTACCTGTATTCCTGGGTGGTGCAAGTGCTCTTAGACGTCAGCCTCCCGCGTTGACCTCCTCTGCGCCGAGTTCCACATTCTTTCACTGTTACTGGCAGCAACCTGTGAATCAGCCACACATCCCGCATGTCCATCCAAATTCTGCTCCCAGTCTTTCGTCCTTATGAAAGAGTCTGTAGTCAGCAGAAAATAATGACAAAACTAATGATAAGAGCAAAGGCCAATTTATTTTAAATGTAGATCAAGGCATTTAGGCAGGAAGGATTTTTCAGCAGACCGATTGTAATTAAACCTGGTCTGTCCTTGTGTGCTGCTCTGCTTATGTGAGATCCTTCTCCCACCTTTGGGGAAGTTAGTCTTTAAGCCTGCCGTGGTTTTGTGGATTGCCTGGGTTTTATTTAGTTACTGCTGAATTCTTGTGGGACAAACAGCTCTTTTTCAAGTTGTTCTCCCTGTTGTTTTTTCTTTTTGCATTACAGCACACTGCCGCACTTAACTACCAAGTTTTTATGAGTAGCCCCAAAACATGTCAATATACCAAAGTCAGGGTGTATGTAAGTAGTCCAGGATCCAGTGCTTGTGTGGTGATCTACTAGTAGGGCTATGCTTGCCCTGTTGGGTTTTTTGGGCAGCCAGGAGCAGAACAAGGAAAAGATACAATAGAAGGAACTTGCTAGATCTCTTTCCCGTCTGTTTACTGCTTTGTAACCTCTCATGCAGACTGTAACTTCTCAAATGCCCATGTCGGTCAGGAGGTTGGGATAAATGGTAAGAAAAAGCTGCAGTTTGTTTTGCGAGGTTACCTTTTCTGTAGCTTTCCACCCATCTGCAGGTATGGCGCTAGGCATCCGGCCTTCACTTTGGTTATTTTGGGTAGCAGTCCGTTGTGCTCCAGAGTGGCAGAGCTGTAGGACAGCTAGCTTAATGAATCTTTAGATTCTGCTCAGTTTAATGAAGGTGATTATTCTCCTTTTCTCTGCCCGCTCTTCAAGCTTTGGTTCCATCTATGGGGCCAGCTGCTTACCATATAGACCAGGCTGACGACTCAGAAAGACAGACAGTATATATTAGCCTTTTCCCCTGACAGGGAGGACTAAAACCAGAAAACAAGCAGTTCCATAAACACACCACCAGGCTGAGAATGATGATAGGTATGGCAACCAGCTGGTGAATCAGCACTTCCCTAATTAACTCTCTCTCCTTCCCCTCCTTAGCTTTTGGGGTTTCTTCTGCAGGGCTCCCCCAGCTGTGGTTAGCATATCAGTTTACCAACCTGCTATGCCTGTGCTGCCACTGGGTTTAGCTCCTGAGGTTCTCGTTAGTCATGAGTAGCCAGGCAACCATCACCATTACCATTGACACAGGAATATTTATTTGCCTGTTTGTTCTCTTTCCACTTCTCTGGCGGGCAGAAACAATGTTGTGATGATTCATACCCCCCCTGTCATGCCACAGCTGCTCATTATGTGCAGCTTCAGAAACCTAAACTGAGAGGAAGCCTCCGTGTGAAACTAGGAATCACCCGAAACTTGGTTAGTCAAGAGACAGGCGCCTCCCAGGAAACATTAATTTCCAGTTTGCTTAGTGAGCGGTGTGACAAGGTGGAATACCGTATAGGAAAACCCTATTTAACGCAAAAATCAGTCCTAAAACTTCAATTATTAATCTTCGGGGCTGAGCACTTAGGGCTGTAAAGTACTTGTTCATAGCACAAGTAGACCAGCCTCTGGAAGACCAGATCTTTACCCCCTGCAACTGAGACTTGCAGCCTCAATTTCAAAATTGAACTAGCAGAAACATGCAGAGAAACTTGAATTACAGTAGTGGAAGAAGGTAAGCAAATAAACATAATAATTTCGCAGGACTTAGGGGTCAGTTCTAGAAATACTGGGGTGAATCATGCTGTTTACCACAATTGCTATTACAAGCAGAGAAGTTATGTGTGTAAGTTACATTATATACACGTTTAAATATCCGGAGGACACGGCCATTTGTGTACACTACTGGGCTTGACAAGCAGCACAGGTTGCACTGTCTGGAAAGGCATGTTTTATTTTAAGTAAGAAGGCACACCCAGTTTCAACTCTGTGTCACCTTCAGACTGTGTGGCTCATCTTAAAAGTTCAAACCACTACTTCATAAATCATATTTATGTTAATTTCAGATGCTTACTGTGATTACTCATTGTTTGGCAAACAGTCAGGATTTTTGTGTCCATCCCACCTGGATTTCTGATACTAAAAAATACTTTTGTCTTCAAGAAAGAACTTTCTGGCATTTCAATTAAATAGGACTGCGTCTTTATTTGAGAGACACACTTTGGACAGCCATCTGCCTGCTGTGGTAGGTAATTACTCGAGATCTAGAGCCTAAATTTGGAAAACCACAATGATGCTGCCTATACCCCTTAGACTGGGGGGTTTTAAGGCTCCTTCAGGTGGGAGGTAAGTGCTGGTGCCTTGCACAGCAGCAGGATGCTCTCCATCCGTAGTTACCTGAGTACCTGACTCCAGGCTTGCCTAGCCGCCCTTTCTGCCCCCGTGTCATCTGTAGAGTAAAATCTCCCCCAAACCCCTCGAGAGTCCTGAACAGTCTGTCAGCTGCTTCCCAGGTCTGCTTGGGCTCCTGCTGTTGAGCTGCCCATGCCGGGTCTGGCAGGGACAGCGTCACGCTGAGATCCCACAGGCACTCATAACACAACTGCTTGCCAAATAAGCGTGTGTCGGATAATATTTATAAACTTCAAACCCAGTGGGGTGTCCTGCCACCTCAGCTCAGGCACTACTTCTACCAAGAGATGAGCAGCAATCCCATTGGAACCTGTTGGCATGCCCCGTTAATTAGCCCAAGGATCGCTATCAAACGTGCAGGCCCTGCGCAGGCCAGCCTCCAGAAGGAGGTGCCTGTTTATTTGTCTAATATCAGCGTCTGTTTCTTTCAAGATGTTAACTGACTGGTACATAAATAACATGGCAAGAACATGTAACTCCCGTGCAGGTCTCGCCTCTGGTAACGATACACTAAAAACATACCAGCTTCCCGATTTCTGCAGTTCAGCAAAGCAGGAAGAAATCAAGTAACTAGCTAACTGAATGTTAGGTTTTGAGAAGCTTCTATTGGTTCAGGAGCCAAGGACAATAATCTTTGAGCACTTGAAACACTTCTAGTGGAAGGTGTCCCTGCCCATGGCAGGGGGGTTGGAACTAGATGATCTTTAAGGTCTCTTCCAACCCAAACCATTCTGTGATTCTATGATTCTTTATGAAGTGCAGCTATGCTCTGAGGGAAAAAAAAAAAAAGCTCTAAAACTGATAGCTGAGTTTACTATTGAATTGACTTCACAGCAAAGTTACTCAATTAACTTGTCTTTTCTTCCCCCCACCCCAAAATGAAAGCTTAAGTCATGCTCCGTTCTTGGTAATTTTTGCAACTTCCTTAGTAATAACTGTTCTTTTGTTGCTATTTAATTAATAATTTTACTGATCGCTTATAAACCATCATAAAATCTGGTTCACTTTCCAAGTTGTTTTGGCTTGGCAAAGAAATAAACAGTAATTAAATGAAGCACCTAGCATCCTGTTGACAAGAAATGAAACAGTAGGTGTGGAAACCTCTGGGGAGTTTGGCTGCTAGATATTGTAATGAGCTGAACACTTAACATTTTTGGGGTTGTCCAGATGTGAAGCAAGTACGTCTGCTGTCTGGGTCCAGCTCTGTGTCTGCACTGCCCTTCTAGCCATGGGTTTTCTGGCAGACTGATCACAATAGCGTTTAAGCCTGCAAATGAACACAAACTAGTTGAGGGTCCCCTGTGCAGGAAATGTAAAAAGCAAGCTTTTCCACAGGGCAGAGGAAATGGGAGGTAGATGCTTGCAGCAGGTGAGCCTACCCTGAAAACAGTCTGTTCCTGAGAAGCCTTTCATCAAGGAAACAGAAGTGCAGCACCTCGGGGCACACTGGAGGTGATCTGGATGCCTCAGTCTGTCAATGCCTTGTCCTCTTAGGCCCCGGGGCTGTTTTGCATTAAAGCTTCATACAGAGATTAGTGGCTGATCCTGAAATGCAGGGAAATGTCTCTGCCACTTTTTCTCTTTGCACAGAGTTTGAGATGACTGCAGTTTTGCACTCGTCGTTTAATGGGAGCTTGTTTGATTTCTGGGCTGGAGCTTGATCAAAGGTCCACTGAAATAAACACACCACTTGTACTGAGCTTCATGGGCTTGGGAATTGGGCGGTTGGTCTTCCTGAAAAATTTCCCAGAAGGAGAGCTGTAAAGAAGTATGTGAATGATGTAATGAAGCTTGTTTGGCACACAGGAAAGGCAGGGAAATTTGGAAAGAAGCTGCAGCTTTGGAGACAAAATCAAGACAAGGTCAAGGCAAGGATATGTTTAGGAAGGATCCTTGGACTAAGTGGTTGAGAAAGAAGTAGGAAGAAAGCATCACAGACCTCTACAGGGATCTAGAGATGAAAGGCCCAAGATGAGACTCAAGTATTCAGACTGAATGCAAAAAGCAAGAGGAAATAAGTGGCAAGGTTCAAATGAAAATTGGCATGGGTAGAATAGAAGGAGAAAAGACTTGGAACACCAGTACTGGAAGAGTATTTTACAACCAAAGTGAAGAAAAAGCAAAGTGGGGAAAACAGTGGCAGCCAGAAAAAGAAACAGCCTAAGAGCAGAAAGCAACTTGTGGATACAAGACCATTTTGTACCTTTAAGTGTGCCTTGCTTATGGCTCTGTGTGTAAATGTGCGTAAAGGAGCATAAGGTATTTGGTAGTTAAGGAACTAATTAACCTAAGGTGAATGAATGGGTTTGCTACATGTGCACCAAGAAGTTCATCTTGGTGTACTGTGTGTGCTGCCAGTGCTTTCTCAGCAAAGAGAGTATGTACTGTGCACCAAGGTTTGGGCTTCTGCTCTAATGGTATGTCAGCGCAGAAACACTTAGACAACAGGAGTAGTTTAGTGTGGCGTGTTTTTTCAAGTTACCTGGCAAATGATGCTTCTGAAGACGTTTGCACAAGCTGCCTCTCATTTTACCTGTTTATTAGAAGCTTTTCAAACTAGGGATTTAAAGTTAACAGTATTAGGCTATGTGCTTTCTCAGTTGAACTACTGTAATCTGGGTTGATCAGTTCATTTCTCTATCGTCAAGTCAGTTTGCCTTCACTTGCCAACCCAAATAAGAACTGAACTTCAAATAGACGACCAGAACTTCATGTCCTGTTTAAATACTTGCTTTTTTTGTGCTGGTATGTCATTGCCTGACCACTCATAATTAGAGCTTGTTGAGAGACTTCTAAATGCTGTTATATCAAACCCAAATTTTTCTAGTCAAAACTAAGAAGAGGTCCAAAATAGTGCATAATTTAGTGGCTGGAGTACTTGAGGGAAGACTTGTATGGGACAGATCTCCGCCTCCTCCTTGTGTAATGCACGAGCCAGTAAGACCCTGGTAAGTGTTGTAATGATGCCCAGCAAGGCCACGCAAAAGGACATGCTTTATTTAAGGGTAAGCCTTAGCACAGTGTGGTCTTACTGGCTTCAGAAGCAGTAGTTAAGATTGCAGGGATGTGCTGGTTGGCTGTGAATGAGTACTAATGTTCAAAGACATTTGGTGGCTACAAATGAGTATTAGCATTCAAAGACATCTGGTACTTTTTTAAAAAGGGAGGAGGGACAAACAATAAACTAGTGGGAGTGAAATTTCTGTTTAAAGAAGGTGTTAAGATTGTGTTTCCCTCAAAAAAAAAAAAAACACCAAGCAAACATGCAATCCTATTTATCTTTAACAGTTTTAGCCTCTCAGTGCTCACCGGAATACAGTGGCTGGTTGCGGTTGTTTGTCTTGTGCTTGTGTAAGGCATGCACAGGAGCATTCTTGTGAATTCTGGGTTTTGTGCTTTGCTATTCAAGGGCTTAATTTCATGAGTATCAGAAGGTATAATAATCACCTTACCCTATCAAGCGCTATTACTCCATTTCCCATCTTACTTGATACTGAGCTGTCAGTATAGAATCTTTGTTGGCCAGCAGGTAACAAGAAAAACTAACGGGCGGAGAAATCATTGCATCTGGCACTGTGAGCATACACAGATGAAATAACTTGCAAAGCTTACTCATATTTCACATATTCGGTGCAGTATGCAAAGGTGCTGCTGGGTTAGGGCAGGGTAGACTTAAAGACCCAAGAGCATTTCCTGGGTGTGAAGAGCTGTGCAGATGGGCAGTACTGTACCACGAATAAGAGCTGTAAGGAGAGGAGCCTTGGGAAGGAGGGTAGGAGTTGTACTGAAGGTCTGAGCACCAGGGGAACAAGTGCAGAGACCCTTAGAAAGGCTCTTAAAACTGTGAGCAGTGGTGCCACCAAAGCCTGCTTTCTGATAGAGTTGTATTCCGAGGCTTGTCTACCCCAGTATGGAACTCTTGATGTTTTGCAAAGGTTAAGCAGCAGCTTTGATAGGAGCTTTACTGCCTTGCCAGATACTGGTTTTAATAAACCTGTACAGACTTAATAACGTGCTGTCAAATTTGGCTGAAATTGGAAAATAGCTTTCTAAGATGTTTAGGGGAGAACAGACTGGCTCACATGTCTACGTAAGCTTTAAACCAAATATTTTCTGCCTGGATTTTAATGTCAAATGCTTTGGTCATGGTGAGTTTTTGAGAAAAGAAACACTGTCAGTCATCCATCACTGATGTCAGTGTAGTTACTTTGTGCTCCTATGGAACCCGTGCCATTGAAGTTCATTCAAATTCAGTGTTACTTCTTTTTCAGAGTCTCTTCCAACAGCAACAAAAAACCCTTGTTTCCTTAATTCTAGGGATGTAATCCTCTTGCTGAGACTGGTCGAAGCAAACTGCAGAATCAAAGAGCTGTCCTAAACCAACAGATCTTAAGAGCAGTAAGAATGAGAGCTGGTGCTGAAAATCTTTTAAGGTATGTATGCATCAAGACTTCCTAGTTATTTTGCCTGAGCAACTACATTATTTTCTTTTTAAATTTAAGTATTTTGGCTATTGCTTTTTCCTTGTGGTTAGTCTGCCTAACCACTTCCCTAACGTGCTGCAAAAATGACTTCTGGATGCTTTGTGAATCTCCCTGAAGTATTTTTTTAATGCTGTAGAGTCATTATCTGCTATCAAATGTCCTTTCAAAGCTGCTATGTTGTAGCGAAGGAACTGAATGTTACAGTCTCACCTTACCCTGTTTGACTTTGTTGCCGTGACAACAGCAAGTGAACCTTGCTGCATATTGCACCAAGTCCCTTTCACACCTTAAACCAAATAAAGATGTCGTCACTGTACTGCTGCTTTTCCCAAGATTCTTTAGATCCACAGTGGAAAGGACCATCAGTTGCCTCCTTTATTCCACGTAGTAGTGACAGATGAGCGAGTAGAAGGGCAGCGCAGGTCTGATTTAAGCTGGGTTACAGTAGCCACCAAATTCTCCTACAGCTTGAGGTAACTGGAAGACGCTTTGCCCTTTATCTATTATATTTTGTCCACCAAATTTTTTAATACAGTCTCTTACATGGCTGTCCCCGTAAGAATAGCGTTAAGTTGACCCTGCCTCGAGGCTGTTACACCCATGATTAACTGTGTAGCAAACAGACCTGCAGCTTTCCAACAACCCATCCCTCTGTTACTCAGAAGAACAGAAAATTTCCCCAATACTCCTCTGCAGTAGTCTCCTGCAGTGTCTGTTTCTCTGCAGCCGGAGGAACAGTGGCTCTCCGGGAACAGAAATGTAGTCAATATACTTTCCCTAGAGAAGTGAAAGTGCTTGGATAAGTTAACTTTTCTTAAACTTGCTATTAATTGATAGGTGTGCTGGATTCAGTCAGGAA
>NW_010255352.1:4527-12110 GCF_000690775.1 Eurypyga helias | reverse complement strand
CCTGGGCGGCAGGGCCGCGGGCCTGTCGGGCCGGCCCCCGCGCGAAGCCGTGCAGCGTGGGGAGGGTCTCACCGGGTGATCGTGGCCTTCCAGGGCGGTGCCCTCTCAGGGGAGTGAACGGGACTTAAGCTCGCAGCGTGTGTTCCAGCTGCAATGGGGAGAGACTTGGAGATTGCTACCTTGGTCCCTTAGAGCAGCGTGGCTTTGGAGGGGGTTTTTTAGCCTTAGACTCGTCCTCGGGCAGCAGAACTCCGAGGCTGTGAGGCGCTGAACAGTCACAGCTTCAAGGGAGGTCCGCACGAGGAGAGGGTGCTCAGTACCACCGGGAGAAATACGAGTGGAGGTATTTTCTGGGCACTGAGTTCATTAATTTGCCTCCTTTCCAGATTGGTATGTTTGTGTGGCTGTTACACTTCGCTAGTAGTATGAGAACCCAACTTCCTGCATGTTATTCTGGCTTTGATAGATTAAGCAAACACGTGCTTACTAAACATTTGATTTAATAAACCACGGGATAAAAGCTACGGGACGGCAATCCATAAGGTAAGCTTCTTTAGGCAGCTTTAAAACTCTGCTGTTCGATCCAAATAATCTCCAAAGAAATGCTGAGAACTCCCTGTGCAGGAACGCTGTGGCGGAGGAAGGATGGAGGAAGGGAACCCTTGTGATGCATACTGGTGAGGGAGCAGGATGCTTTACCGGCTTGCTTGCCTCGCAACAAATGCCTCCCCAGAGTTAAAAAGAGCAGGGTTTTAAGAGCTGCTGCGCTGTTTAAATAAAAACTTTTCTTGCTTCCCCCGCACATTCTCGTTAATGTATTGTTAAAAGAGGCCAAAAGATCTGTTCTTCCCAGTGTGCAGTTTTGGGTCAGTCTAGGCTCTTGTCTATAGATGCTGCATCACCCTCAAGAGCTATTCACAGAAATCAACTGCTGGATTAGAATATTTTAGTGGGCGTTAATGTATTACTGTATTATACAGTAAATTCAGGAGGCTAATGATAGCCGAACAGTGGCACTGATGAAATGTGGGATTGGCGGGTGCTTTCTTTTTGTGGATTGTATTGTTTACAGTGACTCGCTTAAAACAAGGAAGTGTAAAAAATACCCCATTCATTTAATTTTCAAAAAAAGTTTAAGTAAAATATGTGCTTGGTGGTAATACTTGGAAATTAATAATGTTTAACGCTGGGACTGACCTTATGATGGGAGCTGGAGGCTAGAAGGTGGGAGACCTGGCTCCTTTCCCCAACTTGTACAAAGACTTCCTGCACATAATAAACTCATTGAATAAAATTTGCTGAAATAAAACTCGCCAAATATCTTGAGTTTACTAGTCTGCATGATGAAAGGCTAAAATTAGCCTTAGGGTAAAGGAAACCCTTTTTAAGACTTTCAAATTAGTGTCTTCTACAGTTGGGGGTCAAAGAAGACCCAAGTGGAATCACTACTCTTGATTCAAGTTCCAGGCAGTTGGCTGGGAAACTGCTCAGCAGAAAAGAACCTGGGGGTGTTGGTCGACAGCCGGCTGAATATGAGCCAGCAGTGTGCCCGGGTGGCCAAGAAAGCCAGTGGCATTGTGGCCTGCATCAGGAACAGTGTGGCCAGCAGGACTAGGGAAGTGATTGTCCCCCTGAACTGGGCACTGGTAAGGCCGCACCTCGAATCCTGTGTTCAGTTTTGGGCCTCTCACTACAAGAAAGACACTGAGGTGCTGGAGGGTTTCCAGAGAAAGGCAATGGAGCTGGGGAAGGGTCTGGAGCACAAGTCCTGTGAGGAGCAGCTGAGGGAACTGGGATTGTTTAGCCTGGAGAGGAGAAGGCTCAGGGGAGACCTGATCGCTCTCTACAGCTACCTGAAAGGAGGTTGTAGCAAGGTGGGTGTTGGACTCTTTTCCAAGTAACAAGAGATAGGACAAGAAGAAGAGGCCTGAAGCTATGCCAGGGGATGTTTAGATTGGATATTAGGAAAAAAATTCTTCACTGAAAGGGTTGTCAGGCACTGGAACGGGCTGCCCAGGGAAGTGGTTGAGTCACCATCCCTGGAGGTATTTAGATGACATGTAGATGAGGTGCTTAGGGACATGGTATAGTGGTGATATTAGCGGTGTTAGGGTAATGGTTGGACTTGGTGATCTTAATGGTCTTTTCCAACCTCAACTATTCTATGATTTTAAGTCCAGAAATTGAGCTACCCTAATTTGTATTGGATGAGGATGCCTTCCCTCTTGCCACACATTATTTTTGTACCAATTTGTGGGTGTTGGCAAAATCCCAGGAGTGCAGAACTGGGACTGGCGTTGTGTGTTTTGTGTAACATCATTCTGGATGTTTTCAAAGGAAACCAAAGCTGTTCAAGTCATAAGAACAAGTTTGAGGAACTTTGTCAGTGCTCTCGCTTCTGCTGGTCTGTAGTCCTTGTGCTACATAAATGTACTGCCAGTCTCTTTTTTACTGGCGGCTCTACTGTATTTTGGCCTACCTTAATCTCCAGAAAGCTCTTGGCATTTGTTGTTGGGCAGATACTGTCACCTTTAGTGAACAGTGTGACCAGTAGCACACTAAATTGCTATTTATGCTTCATGTGAGTCTGTGGTAGATTATTACATTGACCTGACTTCACCACTATTTAATCTTGTTTATGGATGCATTACAACAAATGAGGATAAAGCAAATAGAGAGTAAGGGTTGGTGTAAGCTGGATAAATGGAGCTGCACGGTGACTTGGATACTCACCCTCACTTTAGAATAATAAACAACAGCCTGGCTTGCTGTTGGAGCCATATCCTCTTAAAATCACACTTTTAAAAAAATTATTTTTCTATTAGAGCACTCAAAATATGATAAATATTTTGATATTAAAGCATTAATTACCTCCCACCTACCCCAGCTTCTGAAGCGGAATAATGTAATATGTTTGTAAACAGTCTGATTTTTCTGCTTTCTTTTAAGTGGCACGAAGCAGGAAGGAAGTACAGGCGATGCCACTGGTGCTTATATACTGTGATTCGGTCTAGATGACTGCTGTGAAACTTGCAGAATCTTAAGAAGTTTCCAGCAGCGGTGTCAGCTGCTTTAGCAATTGCGAGTGCCTCGTTGTAATTGCAGCCTACAGAAACTTGTCCTTAGTCACGTATTGCAGCTACCCAGAGAGAAGGGGGACTTAGTTTGAAAACTAGTCCCATGCTAACAGAAACCAAGTCTCTCCTGTGTTGCCTATGAAGGAAGTAGGGCAAACACCGCTGAGACAGAATTCTTCAAAATCGACTTTTCCTTCTTATTCCAGCAGAAGGAAAACAGCTGAGGCAAAGGAGATTCCAGACAGTGGGAAGGATCATCATCCTGAAGATGACTGAGTTGCATTCTGAATTTTCATTTACTGTATGCATTTCCTTTGAGTCATATTTACCCTCTTACAGGAGTTTATTGAATTCTAGTTCCCTCTATCAGCAGATTGAAAATACAGGAATTGTAGACGTGACAAACCCTTAGCCACTGGTGCCCCATTCCCTACGTCTGGGAAGAGTGCCAAGTCCTGTTTAGCAAGGGTGAGATGTGCTACTAACCTCTTCTGTTTGAGGTATTTACTACCTACACAGCAAATATAACCAGCAGCTTGGTGTGCTGGATAGCATGCTTCTGTCCCTTGCAAAACAAAATTAAGAAAGGGACAAATCCTCACTGGAAGGGGAACATGGCAGCACTAAGTAACATCATGACTTAGCCATTGGATGCCCAGATCCCAGACAGCACGGCCTGTTAAGCTACTGTGTTTACAGTATGATGGGTGGTGTCAGGACCTGACACTTTTTCATTCCCTGAGGATTTTACTACAGTGCAGTGAACCTCACCCGAACTAATGAGTCAAACCCTTCAAGAAAACATTTGGGGTTTGCTTTTGCATCTGGGCCAGCTTAATGATCAAATTTACCATGTGCCCACACAGCGCAGAGGATGATTGAGTGGGAGGAGGAGTGAAAGCCTGCAAAACAAGACTAACTTAATTAGAGCTCCCATGGGACGTGAAAGCATGGCATGGGCAGAAGACTCCAACCTTGGCAACAGGTAGCATTATAGACAGGGGTGTGTCTGAAATCATGTTCTTATCCAGACAGGAACGCCTGTTATGTTAGTCCTCTAATGCCAAATTCCAATTATTCCTTGTGGATGTGGGTGCCTACACCAGCTCTTACGAGTAACTGATGTTTGCTGATGGTAAAACCGGCGTATGCCCCTCAGTCATGGAAACATGTGCCAGTCTCTGATTTATTAGAGTTATGACAATGACGGTGCAAAGGACTTAAAAGGGCATTTTCCACCTCCCAGAAGGACATGTCAAATACCTGGTTATGATTTCTTTATCAGATCTGCAGAGCTTTGAGTCATGCTGGACAAGCAGGTACAGCATGGGTGCCTGGCCTTGCTGATACCAACCCTCGCTCTGCTGTGTAAAAGTGGATGACAGCAGCAGCGTCACCTCGTTGAAGTCGTGTTTGCCAAGAGTGCTGAACTTCATTGCACTCCCTGCTGTGGGGATGGAATTGGCACACTCTGATCCCTTCTGGGTGCAGAAGGGCTCAGTCTGTTGATCCCAAACATGCTTTGGCATGAACTAGCTGGGAGTGGCGGCTGAGGGCTCGCTCAGGTAAGCAGGCAACATTGGCTGAGCTCTCGTCGGCCTCCACGACGGACCCACTTCATTCAGAACAGTGAGGGAAGGAAGAGGTGCAAGTAATTCTAGCCTGATAGGGAAGCGTCAAAGCATGTGCTCGAACACTGTGTACGTGTCCAGGCGGTCTTATAAATCAGGGCCCCGTCTAGCAGTGTCATGTTTTTTGATCTCTCCACTAGTATTTTATTTGCAAATGCAGAAGCTATAACTTTGATGCACAACACGCCATCAGCAGTCAAACACAGGCTGCTGAGAGATTGCTGTTGTGGAGCTCTCTGCTCACTGTTTTTGCATGCTCCCCTACATGCTTGCGGTATACATTCCTCGTAGTATCTCTGCTTCTAAGAGAACCTGCCTGTACTGCAGGAGGAAGTGGCCTGCAAGAGATTTATCTCCTTTTTCTATTAAAAAAATTGTATTTGTAAGCGGGAGTTTGCAACCTGGGGCTAAAACATCTTTTGCAATAGTATAATCCTCACTGAATAGTAAACAGAGTGAGGCAGCTTCCTACCATTTGGGAATTGGAAAAATTTCTTCCTAATAAAGAGTAACGCAAAGCTTCTGACATGGAAAAATTAGAGTCACAGCAGGGAAGCAAAACTAGCAAAAGAGATCCAAGGTCTGTAGTGATGTTTGGGAAATGAGGCAGCAGGGCTGATAGCCAGCTAACAGAAATAAAAGTTAGCAAGGTTTTAATTAATTAAGTGTGGATGAAAGCAGTGGGTGGGAGAGTGTGTTCTAATATGGGAATAAGCAGGGACTGGAGGAGAGCATGGGATGGAAACAGCAGGGTATAACAAACCAAAGAACTAATTTAAACCTCCATGCAGTGGGGGGAAGACTCCAGGTGAAGCTGTGATGAACACCTACCTCACCTGGGCTTCCAGCTCTGTGCCCTGCTGGAAAGGCAGAGCAGCCTTGCAGGTCCGTAGGGGTTGCATATGGAGATAAATGACAGGGGGAGAAGAAAACAAACAATGGTTCTGTGCCAGACCCAATCGTCATTTCTCTGCCTTTCCTTCTCTTCAAATTCTGTTGCTTTTTGTCTCGTTTTAGCAGGTAAACAGTCTGGAGGCAGTGAGGTGCAGATCTTTTAGTGTACTCTAACGCACTCTCTAACGTGGCCACTAATTCTCTGAGTGTTCAGCCTCATTCCATACTTGTATCTCTGGGACCTACCACAAAAAAAAGGAAACTTGTCCTTTGCTCTTTGTCCTTTCATGACTGTGCGTTTTGCAGGCCTCAGGGAGATGAGTTTCTGACTCTGTGTACTGTGGTCTCTTGGACATCAGCTGGTGTACTTAACTAAGCATCAGGATTTTTTTGGCTACTCTGAAGTGAGTGCCCTGCAACAAGAGGAAAAGCATCCTTTGTCCCTCAGTGAAACTTGGTGAAAGCCCAAACTTACGTGTGCATCTTGCGAGGGTCAGTTTGGGCTTGTGTATTTCTCACAAGTTGGGATAATGCTGCAAAGTGGCTGTGAGAGGAGTAAATGTTGCTGTGTTTCTCTGCATTAATTGTTGGTCTGTAAATGAAGAAAAAATGCTGTGAAGGGAAAATCTGCTGATGCTTTTATAATAACTTTTATGCCCATATTATCATACTTAGTTACCAGCTGCAGTGTAATTCACCCTTGAGTCTCTGCTATTTGCAGAATCCCAGCATTTGTGCTTTTGGATTTTAACTTGCCTTTTCTCTATTATTTCTGAATTATTAGGGTCCTCAGCTGCACAGAAAATCCACACATAAACATATTGGTGAAACCTTTTTGTCGGAGAACATGTGAATTCATGAATGTTGATCATGAAGTATTCACAGGAGTGTAGTGGCTTGGACAAGGTTTCACTGCATTGCTCAGCTTACTTCCGAAGACCCCCAAACCTGCTACTTTCTGAGGGCTCCAGATGGTATCAGAGGAACCAGAGATAAAATCACCTTTGCTCTGCCAGGTTTTTTCAAACTTACATATCATTCTCCCACATCTACAGGTTTGGATTTCTGTGGTCCACTTAATCGTTTATTTAAATTGAACAGCTCCACAAAAGAAGATAAGGGTGTACTGACCTCATTTTCACCACGTAGTTCTGGGTGTGCCTCAGTGGCACATGTTTATGCTGCGAGATACACGCGGCACTGCATGCAGTGCAAGACACTCTTTTCATGATGCAAAAATCTGATCTAAACCAGGGAGATGATTTGTATTCAGGACTTCGAGGTCTTGACTACTGATGAGGCTATTGGCCTATGTAGTGCTCTGTGAGAGAGTATAAGGAAAAAAGCATTTCAGTTATAAAAGCAGGGAAAAAATTCCTGTCCAGCTCTTTCCCAACCATTTTGTAAGTTGTGCTACATTTTAGTGATGTGGTGGGCTGACCCTGGCTGGAGGCCAGGCGTCCACTGAAACTGCTCCATCACTGCCCTCCTCAGCTGGGCAGGGGAGAGAAAATACAAGGAGAGGCTCGAGAGTGGAGATAGGGACAGGGAGGGATTGTTCACCAATTACTGTCACGTACAGGCTTGACTTGGGGAAAATTAATTTAATTTATGGATAATCAAATCAGGGGTGGAAGGAAACTAAACCCAAATCTTAAAAACACCTTCTCCCACTCCCTTCTTCCCGGGCTTAGCTTTGGTCCGGATTTCTCAACCTCCTCTCCACCAGCAGCACAGGGGGATGGAGAATGGGGGTTGTGGTCAGTCCATCACACGTTGTCTCTTCTGCTCCTTCCTCCTCAGGGGGAGGGATCCTCACACTCAGCTCCTGCTCCAGCCTGGGGTCCTTCCCACGGGAGACAGTCTCCACCAGCTTCTCCAACATGAGTCCTTCCCATGGGCTGCATCGGTCCTTCCAGTGCCCTGCTCCAGTGTGGGCTTCCCATGGGGTCACAGCCTCCCTCGGGCATCCCCCTGCTCC
>NW_010255352.1:0-3950 GCF_000690775.1 Eurypyga helias | reverse complement strand
ATTATATATGATTCATATTTTAAAATATGTCACACTTCTGATTTGAATGCTTATACCTGGCTTTTGATGCATGAAACTGAGCATCATTTTGTTAGGTGACAAAGCTGCTGGACATGATAGAGCAGCAACACAAAGTGATATGATAAAAAAAAAAAAATCTCACTTTCTAAAATACATCTACACCAACAAAGTTTGTGAAGAAGGGAAACCAGTCCAGGAGATGTTTACTCTCAGCGGACCCTAAGGAAAAAGCTTATCTCTGCTTCTGTCTTTCATTGTGTTTTATAGTACAAAAACCTAGAAAAATAGTGCTCAATTTAAAGTTTGGGGTTTCTTCCCCCCCCCATCTGACTTTGAACAGCCACAGGAGATCTGGACTTCTGTGACATGCATTTTTTTAGCCACCACCTAGCTACGTGTGCAACTTCACCCAGAGAGAATCCTGTGAAATCAACTCCATGTTAGAGAGGCAGATTTCACCCACACCCACACCCACCCCCTTTTCTTTTGGTTACTTTTGAATGCAGGATGTGAACTTAGCACTCAACTCTAAGTTTCTCATTTATCTGAATATGAAGTAGGTTTCTTATGTTTTCTGAACTGTATTTCACACTGCTCATTTAATTTCTGAAACATTTCTCTGTACGAGACCTGAAATCTATAATGTGTTAATTCCATTGCTCAAAGCCAAACAAAACCATTTTTCAAAAAGCTTCACTGTTGCCCATTTAACCTCCTGCAGGTGAAGGATAGTTCCACTACCGTTATTTTCCTCAGCCTCCTTCCCATTCCCTGAAAATCACGCTTGGAGAAAACATGATCACTGAACCTGGTTTTAGGCTGGATTTGGTTTCAGAACCCATGAGGCTGATGGTCGCTTGCTTTACAAACCCAAATCAGTGGTCTCTGAAGTAGGGAATGAGCTCGGAGAGCACTGGGAAGAATGTCAGTGTAACATGTGAAGCGAAGCAATAGTTTTTCAGGGACAAAATGGATGAGAAATGAGAAAGCAATAGCCACGCCATGATTTAATCCAGAGTGCACCCACATCTTCGGTGCTGGGTGTAGGCTAATTCCCCTGCATCTTCCCCCTGCCTCAGAAAGGATTTAGTAGAACTCAAAAGGTATCCTAAAGATTGAGCAGGCTGGTTACAGTATGCAACAGCTTTTGCTTAAGAGATGTTTCAACAGTTTGGAAGAGAGAATATAAAATCTCTAGTGGCATGGATGAAGTAAATGTTAATTCAGTTTTCCACAACAAATGAGTTGGTGCTAACAAGCAAACGTCATCCTCAAGTTGTAAATGAAAGGAAAGAAATTGCCTTTTCCCACAGCACCTTTAGTCCTGGAAATCAGAGTGATTTTCCTGCTGCAAATTGTAACCCTTTCGTGCAGGTTGTTTATAAAACAAATAAAAGTGTACTTATTAACTGGTGTTTTTAGTAATTGCCTACTAGAAGCCCCTTTTCAGAGATTCAGCAGTCAGCTAAGAAGGTATTTATGAGTACTGGACACTTTATAAAGTGATTGTGGAGAACATTCTCATTGTTCAGAGCAGCAGTTTTAAGACAGAAGCGTTTCATTTCAGAAAGCTAAATTACGTAGCTGATATGCCATGACTGATATTTGTACCTATACGGTACTGCCTGCGACACAGTTCTTTACAGAAGAACAGCCATGCTGCGTTAGACAAAACACCTCTTTAACCTGGTATTTTACTTCTCAGGTACCCAGCACCACGTACTTAGGAAAACAGGGTAAGAACAGGGAAAGCATGAAGTGCTATTCCCCCAATGCGTACAGACACAATCAGTTCAGGGACTTGTGAACCCACAGAAAACTGTTTTGTGTTTAACTGTCCCGACGAATAAATGGAGCAAATGCAGTTGTTGTGCTCGCACAGTACAGCGGCTTCTGAATAGCTATAGAAATGTTGCTTTTCTGCCTTTTCATCTCTGGATAATCTGTGTGAATTTCCTCTAAAAAGACCTTTTGTACATAAAGTGCATGTTTTCATTTTGTCCATATTAGTATGTCACCCTTGTACAATTGAAGTCTCAGGGTTTTATCCGACAAACCTGCCTTTGTATGGGCACATCAAAGTGCATGTACTTACCTGCATTAGAGTATGGGCACATCATATTTATACTGTGCAATTAAGGGAGCTGATTAATCATTGAAGATACCACTGAATTCGAAACCAGTGTATATTAGCCTATTGGCTGCATTTTAAACTGTGATCCATGGATTGTGCCGTCTGTGGATCACGCATAACATAATGACCACAGTGACTAAAAAAGTTAACCATCTTCTCACTGGGCCGTATGGTGACATGTAGCTCCACTGGAAGATTTCTAGGTGCCTGCAAACTGAGATGGAAAAATACATTGTGAAGGGAAGATCAGTAAGGAAGGTGGTGAAAAGCTTCCCGTCGTGTTCAAGAGACCTCCATTCTTTTTGGTTTTGTTTTTAATAATCAACAGCCCACCCAAACTTCTTGAAATAAAACAGTGGTCTACTAACTTTCCGAGCAAAGAAAATCCACAGGCTTGTGCAGTGCTGTCCCACACAGGTTTTCAGTCAGAAGCAACCAAACCCAAACCTTAGCTTGGAAGATTCAGTTCTTATTTTCATGTTGTCCGCATTTGTTTATTTGCACTTTCAAATACTTGTGGGTACCGCTGTGTTTGGCTTGTTTACGGTCATCTGGAGTACATCTGGAGTACTGCGTCCAGCTGTGGAACCCCCAATATCAGAAGGATATTGACCACTTGGAGCGAGTCCAGAGGAGGCCACGAAGATGATCGTGGCTCCAGCCAGATGAGGCTGGAGCACCTCTCCTATGACGAAAGGCTGCGAGAACTGGGCTTGTTCAGGCTGGAGAAGAGGAGGCTCCGAGGAGACCTCATTGCAGCTTTCCAGTACCTGAAGGGGCCTACAAGGGTGCTGGGAGAGGACTTTTTACAAGAGCCGGTAGTGATAGGACAAGGGGTAACGGGTACAAATTGAAAACAGGGAGGTTTAGATTAGATATCAGGAAGAAATTCTTCACAGAGAGGGTGGTGAGGCACTGGAACAGGTTGCCCAGAGAAGCTGTGGATGCCCCATCCCTGGAAGCGTTCAAGGCCAGGCTGGATGAGGCTTTGAGCAACTTGGTCTAGTGGAAGGTGTCCCTGCCCATGGCAGGGGGGTTGGAACTAGACGATCTTTAAGGTCCCTTCCAACCCAAACCATTCTATGATTCTATGATTCTATGATCTGAGACTGCCTTTTCATGTTTTGCCTAACATTGGGAGAGAAAACAGTGGTCAGGAGGGTATTGCCACAGAGGTGGCCCACCTACCAACCTCACGTTCCCGGTCTTTCCTAGGAAAGTCCAAAAAGCCGTAAGAAACAAAAAGGAGTGTGGTGTATCTGATTTCAGGTCACGTAAGAAGTGGGCAAGGGCGTGCTGTAAGTCCCTGTGCGCAGCCATAGCATCTGCCTCGCAGGGCCTGGACGTTGTATTTGGAATAAAACGCCACAGCCCATAGGCATGGCCATCCTCTAGCTTCCTCTCCAGGATGTCTGTGAAGTGATTAGAGAGATCATAAATTTAACGCATGACTTCTTTTAAAAATCGCTCTCTTGACGTGCCACAGCCCTCGGAAGGAAGGAGCTGTTTCCCCCATACAACAACCACCTGGGAGCCAGCTGAAAACCTCCTCTGTACCGACAGGCGCTGCCGTTACCGCTCCCAGGAGGAACGAGAGGCATTTTTTGAGGCAGTTGGGTTTTCCCCTTTAGGTTTGTACCTACCAAAAAAACCCAAAAACAACCCAATCCCCTTCCTTTCTATGGTGCACCAAGCCATGCTCCGGAAAGCCAAGAGGTGGGGAGGAAGGGGGCTGAACGCCTCCGGCCCCTCTCGCAATGGGCATTTACGTTATCTGCCGACAGCTGGGGCTCAC
>NW_010255351.1:14760-17308 GCF_000690775.1 Eurypyga helias | reverse complement strand
CCCCCCGGCTCAGTGTGCCGGGCCCGCAGCCCTCGTTCCGCAGGCGAGGCCTCCGCTGCCAAGGGCCGTCGTGCTTCCCACCCGGCGGGAGCCCTGCAGGACATCCCCCCTGGAAGCACCTCACGGGTGGGGGATCTTTGTGGGACACCGACCGTGATAACGGCGCGGAGCTGGCTGTTCTCCCAGAGTCTCCTTGCGCCCATCCTGCTTGGGGGGGTTTGCCCCGTGCCCCCTCGTGGGGTCACACGTTGCGGTTTTTGTGGAGAAGGTGCCTCCCCTCCTTGCTGGGTAGAAGCCAGTGAAGGTTTCTGAAACTGCTGGTGGCTGAAGTTTGGTGTGGAGACAGTGTTTGTGGTGGTTTGACGTTTATTTAAAACACCTTTAAACTATGTTGTGAACATAGGTTTCCCTAAAATATCTGATACGATGCCTTTGGGTTCTCCTGCTGGGTGAACTGAAGGGGAGTGAGCTCCAGATAACCCACGTTAAATTCGTGTCTCCAAGAACATTACTGGCGATGTTATTTTAAGGGTCTTGTGAGGATCCTGCTGCTGGTTTTGTCAGTGACCTGAAGAAAGTTTGCAGCTAAACTGAGGTGTGTGAGCAACTTTGTAGTATGGAGTGGAAAGTAAAAGATGAGGATGGTAGTTCGTTTGGTTTGGTGCTGTACTTTTGATGAGGCCGCACATCTGTTAGCAGGGAAAGCAAATTGCTCAGGAAGAGTCAGGCTGTTACATGAACAGAGGAGCAAAGGAGGGAGGCCTGTCCTAGGAAGCCATGGGTTTTCCCTAGGTTCATGGCTATGTTGAAGGCAGAAAGCGGGGATGGAGACAGGTAGGAGAAGGTGGTCTTGGATACCTCCGTGCAGCTGTGGGGAAGGAGGAGAGGCTGCATCAGCTCAGCTTTTGCTGGTGCAAATACTTCTGCACCCAAGTTTGGCGCCTGTATGTGGCGTGAAGGCTGGTGGAAAGTTGGGCAGAGCTCAGAGACATGCATGAGGGTGGGATTAAAGGTGGAAAAAGCTGTGGTGATGCAAGCTCCATCTGCTTCATTCAAGGAGAAGACTTAGTCAGTCTGTATGTAGAGTTTTCTCTGTAGCAAGCTAAAAGGGGGAAAAAATCCTGCACAAAATCGAGAGAAAGCTCTGTGGCTAAATCTTGCCACAATACGGAGGCTTTGGAGAATGCTGCTGTGCCAGCTTTTATTGTTATCTCGATCTGCCAAAATATGCACTGGCTTGCTTTTGTTTTTTGTTCATGTGGGACTTTTCAAAGTCATCCTTGTCCCGGCTCTGGTGGGAGCGAAGGGGATGATGTGTGCAGTGATTTTTTCCCCCCTGTGCCTCACTGAGCTTTGCTCACCTGCAGGCAGGCTCCAGACCTGGATGGCTGTCTGCTCCAGTGTGTGAGGATTGCTCTGGGCACTGGGCCTCCTTCTCCTTCAAGAGACAGTGCTTTAATCCGTGCTGTTTGAGACAGAGCTATTTCCACTCCTATTCTGCATCCTCAGCTCCTGTTTAGAGGCTGCTGTCATTTGCGGGAGAGAGTTGTTCTCAGTAATAGTTTGGTAAGTGAATCAAAAAGGAGGCTAGAGAGAAAATGAGGTTGTTTCCTCTGCGTGTGGTTGCATTGAGTGTGTTCAGTTGTGCTGGGAATGAATGAGCATTGTTTTCCAAGAAAATTAAGCAGTATAATCTAACCCAGATTATTTTTATCAGGGAGAAATGTGAACAGGCAAAAAAAAAAAAAAAAAAATCAGTGCTGCATACTTGCACATCACACTCAACTTCCCAGGATGGGAATGTCCCCCCAGGAATTAATAACTAGCAAGCAATTATGAAATTTCATACCTTTTTCTTCCATCCTTGCTTGCCCACCCTCCATCCATCCACGGTTTTCTGCTTGCTGGCACGTTTCTGGGTTCCAGTGCGGGCTCTTATCGTGAGAGCTCTATCGCTGCTTTCAGGGAAACGTCAACATTTGCAGAACTGTATCAGAGCCCTTTTTAGATAATGATGAATGGAGAAGCCCAATTTAAAAATTGACTTTGCTCTTAGCAAATTAGCGTAACAGATTAATCCCTGCCCGTAATCCCTAGCTTGTTCTCCAGGAGGATGCTTGCGTTGTTACGGAGTGGGGAGGAATTTTGTCCGGGTGCTTGGAGTGCACTCCTCGACGATATAATTGCTTCCCTTCTGTTCCTCCCCAGCAGTCCTGCGGAGACTGTGCAGTTACGCGCACTCTCGACAGCCCGAAAGGATAGGATTTCCCTCAGGAGGGATCAGATGATTAGCTTATAAATAGTAAATGCCTGTTCAGGCCTACTTTCGAGTGCGTGTTGCTTGGTTGCTGTCTTGCTCTCTTCCTTTGCAACAAGTACAACTGCATTTCCACCTTGCAGCCCAGAACCAAATCCAAGGAGATTGGGTATGCTTTCCGTCGGAGGTGACGAATTTGTGCGAGGAAGGAAGCTGCCCTGGCGTGAGGTGCTCCGGCTCTGCGGGCAGAACTCTAGATGTCGTGACCGATTTGAAAGGCTCTGGCAGCAG
>NW_010255351.1:0-14729 GCF_000690775.1 Eurypyga helias | reverse complement strand
CTGATGTATACGCCGCGGTGGTGCCTGGGCAGGAAAATCTGCTCTTTTTAGGGGGAACGTGAGCTGAAATGAAAGCGAAATGCATTCGGTGGTTGAATCCTATTTGAAATGAGCCTGATCTCCTGCTGGAGAGCTTGTGCTGGAACAGGGGAGCCCTTCGCTCTGAGCTCTTGGAGTCTTTTTTAGGCTGCACACGCACATTCCTGTTACTTGCCACCTATTTCCCTCCAGCTTTGCTTTGTTTGTCTCTGGTTTGGCCGGTCTTAGGGCTGCTGAGAGAGTCTGATGCATGTGGAGGTTTAGGGCCTATTGAGACTCCTGCCGACCCAGCTCCCCGACAGCTCTCCCGCTGCTTGTGCTCAGCCTTCCTCGCGCTGAGGTTTTGGCGTCGAGCTGCCATTCACTCTGGTATGTCAGGGTTTGCCTCCGCGCTGGACGAGCTCCTTCCCCTTCTCCAGGGTGCTGCGCTTCGCTGGGGATGGGGAGCATCTTTCCGCAGACCCGAGTGATCTGAGTATGGTAGGTTTGAAAGCAGCATCTTGCCTTTCCGAGGGAAGATAACATTGGCGGGACACAGCGGCAACAAAAATACACAGGTGGTTCCTGCTCTTAGCGCTGGCCATGACTGTTGTTACTTATTATTTTGACTTTGTTGCTCTTTCTCAGTTGAGAGATGCCCTCAAATCCCCTCTTCAAGAGGGAGAAGCCTGCCCAGCGCCTATCCCAAGAGATGTGTCTGTATATTCCGTTTCACCACGTATCAGGTTCCTGGCCTCAGGCTTCCTTTGGCATTGTGTGCGTTTGCAGGTGCCTTATTCCTTTTAGTTTCTAATTTAGAGCAACACTAAATCTTCCTTTCCTCATGGATCGTGTTGCTTATCTTCTAGGTGGAGTGTTTGCTCAACAGTGTGTCTGATACAGCTGATCTCCTGCACTATAAACCCGTGAAGGTCAGCTGTCCTGGCCACCCACAACAGAGTGTTGCTTTTGCCAACATTTATTTTCCTGGGGGAAGGAAATATCGCTCTCTTGCACGGGTGTGGATCTGATCACACTGTGGAGGACAGGCATGCCATTCATGGGAGGAATGGCCACAAGGACTGGGAATGGCATTGGGAATAAAGTGGATGGGACTGTTCTGATAGCAAGAACAGGCTCTGTGTTGGGCACCTCTGTCTGAGACCTGTCAAGAAGCTAAATCTCGTGACTTTTGTGGAGGTTGCTGGCTGCCTCCACCCCTCTTTGGAGGAGTCTGTCCTGGTAGCAGAGACACACGTAGACACAGCTCCCAACTTATCTGCTCGAGGGCAAAGTCTTGTATCTGAACTCAAGCCCAGATTCAGGGCAGGGTATTCTCTAGAGCTCAGCTTTCTTCTGTTTCATGGCTCAGACAGCGCTGGCTAGAAAAGCGGTGTCGTTGTTCCTTTTCCAACCTGACCAGTTCTTCATTGCAAAATGAAACTGTGGAATTGTTCGCTCTGGCAGAACGTGCTTGGACATGGTACTGCTTGTGAGTGACAGCTTTATGGTAAGGACTCTCCAAGTGTTTCAACTTGACAGTCAGTTCAATTGCTTCAACTCGACCAGTCTTTCTCTGGCGGTCTCTTGAAACTGAGGGCTGCTCCGAGCGAGGGGTGCAGTTCGCATTGTTCCTGCTGGAAGCTTCGGAGAGTTTTGTTGTTTTCTTTTATTCTAGAAACTTGCTGAAGTAGCCAGCTTTGTCTGAGTGGGTAAGTGCCTTGTGGCAATCCAGCATAAATCTATTCAGTTGCCACTGTTGTTTCAACTTTTCTGCCTGGATTCGCAATAAAATTTTTTTGTTTTGTTAAATCTTTCAAAGTACTGGATGGAAGTGCACTTTACTGCTGGATCATGGCCCTCGATACCACCAGCACACGCCGTGACAGAGCCAGGTATTGCTCTGTGTCACTATTTTAATGTGAACAAGAGGAGCTGTTGTTCTCTTCAGTATCTTGTTTATGAGGCACCAACACCCAGCTTTGAGAACATCTCACTGAGAGTACCCAGGAAGGGAGAGCGTGGCCAGCTGCCAGCCCAGAGTGTGGGTGGGTGCCCGTGCTTCCTGCAGCACAGTTTACCTGGCGGCATCATCACCCCGTGGGCTCCTCATGACCCGGCGTGTTCGGGTGTAGCTTTAGGAGGAGGTAGGGAGCTGTGGAGTCGTCACCTCTCATCCCAGTCAGCGTCATTTGGGCTTGTATTTGCTGCTGCTTTCTGGCCAGACTGTACAGACCCCATCCTGACTCCCACCAGGTCAGGGCTGCCCCAGTGCCAAAAGCACTTCTGCCTTCCTTCCCTAATGGGAGACAGCCTTTCCCAAAGGCTAAAATGTTCTGCACTTGCTGAAAACGTTGGAGCAAGCCCACGGCATCTGGGTGCAACCCAAAAAGCCTGTGCTACCCTGTTTTTAAGATGCTTTATGTACCTCTGAGGATGCTGTGTCTGCTGTACATTAGTGACCTGGGGTTTTAAATCTTCCCTCTGGTAATACTGAAGTACAGTCCATGCTTTGGAGTCGTCAGCTTTCCTGCGCCCTTGGGCATGTCTGGGCCTTTGTCAGCCCCTCATTCCCTCTCCAGTGCTGCTCCAGTGTGATGAGTGGTGTGACTCCAGGGTTTGTCACACCCTGACACTTTTATGCCCTCTGTATGAGAGTGTTATTTCCTTTGATGCTATGGTTCAGTGCGCTTTTTTTTTTTTTTAAAGCTGAGGCCCTTGTGATGTGGGGAACTTCTGCTGGGTTCTGGTGTGATGAGTATCTGCTCTGCTCCTGGGCAGCCATTCCCTTACAGCTCCAATGGGTTAGAGAGTGTAATGGCTGGGATCCCTGCAGGAGGATTAATTCTGTCTCCTCTTTCTGGGGTATCAGTTTTTCTTTCTGTGCATGTGAATCCTTTGTGCTTCTAGAAGATGGTTCTCAGTCCTCTGCAAATGTCTCTCTCGCCTGCAAAAGGCTGTTCATCACCTGCCTGGTGTGGAGGGGAGATCTTCTGCTTTTAGAAAGTGCTAGTGCTTAATATTTGTCAGTAGAGCTACTGGCTTTCATTTTTCGTATCCTTGCCCTTTACAAGCAGCTGACAAGAGGCAACTCTAGGACAGGAAAGCTCCCAGTGCCCCTGTGTCTGCACACCTTCTCCAGTGACCCGGTGATATCCGGAGGCCATGGATCTCTCTGCGCACCCAGTAAGTAGCTGTGGATATAGAGAGAGTCTGAACAAAGAAATCTCATCTTGCTCACAGCAAAGCAACTCTTTTGTCTGGGCCTGGTTTCCAGGTGCCAGGGGCTCTGTGTGCTGCAGCTTTCCCCTTTCCAGGAAGAGGGAATAACACTATGTCCAGGGAGAGGGACGAAGCTGAGATCAGACGTGGCTCCTTACGAAGAAGTTGCAGCCTTGCTGAGCTGATATTCACCAAGTGAATTTTGGTGCTGATGCAGCTCTGATACTGCGAAGGCTTGGACTAGAGCTCATTTGGTACAATGCCTTTATAAAGTAATCTTATTACTAGATTTAGGGATTTTTTTCACCCCCAGGGTAACACAGTGCTGTGTATCCTTTCCATTCCTGCCTCAGCTCCCACACTGCCACCCTGCTCAGGGCCTTGTTGCCTCTAACTCAGGCAGGTGCAAAGTATATTGGACTCTGAGCGTCTGTTATTGATGTCTGTTCATGTTTGGATTTAGCTGCCTGTGGGAAGAGAAACTACCTTGGTTTCAAAGGAGAAGTGCTCGTTTAAGCTGTGAAGTCCCTATTTTCCAGGGGATTTTGAACCTGCGGTGCGTCATCTTAGCCACAGTTGTAACTACAGGGCGCATAGCAGCAAGAATACACAACCTTTTTGTTAGAAGCTCTGTGGTAAGGGAAGGACCGTGGTGGGAGATTCCCAGGTATTGGAGATAGGTGCAGAAAACCCCAAGGAGGCCGAAGAGTAAGTCCCAGACTTTCCCTGTGGCTTTGCCAAACTGCACCATCTTAAAGGGCAGTGTCAAGTGCTCCTCTGCCTGGAGTGGGAGCGTTACCTTCAGTTGTTGCTGCAGTGGCTTTGCTCCGATCCTTCTGCTGATGCTGGCCCAACAGCTGCGACTGCTTATTTTCTGTTCCTCAGCCTGGCAGTTGTGATCCTTCAAGTGGGCATCTGCAGTGCCTGGTGAGGTACCAGTGGGAGCTCCGGGGAGGCAGTGTCTCTCTGTTTGCCCAGAGGTGCCCTGGGAGAAATTCATCTTTACCTTAAACGTTAAGCGATGATGCTGAAGCTGTGTTCCTGCTTGATGTTGTGATGCTGTGGGTTACCGGGGCGCCAGCCCGACAGCTGTGACTGCTTATTTTCTGTTCCTCAGCCTGGCAGTTGTGATCCTTCAGGTGGGCATCTGCAGTGCCTGGTGAGATACCAGTGGGACCTGTGGGGAGGCAGTGTCTCTCTCTTTGCCCAGAGAGAAATTAATCTTTACCTTAAACGTTAAGCAATGATGCTGAAGCTGTGTTCCTGCGTAATGTTGTGATGCTGTGGGTTACTGGGGCGCCAACCCTAGAAGAGGAGGTGCTTGCTTTCCTTAGCACAGCAGGTCAGTAGCACGAAGAGCCGTGTTGGAGGGTAGCTTTTCTGCTTGCTGAAGGTGAGGGATGAGTCTTGGCGCAGGAAGCGATAATTAATGGAGTTGCCTTAGGCTTAGAGAGGAGCAGGGCCTGCGGGGAAGCCCCTGCAGAACTGTAAGATGAATAAATGATCAGAAGAAAGGACTGAACAGGCATGCTTTTGTCTTAAAAATTGGTAATGTCCTTTTTTGTGCCTGTGGCTGCCTCGCACCACTGACTGTTCCTGTTAGGAGAGCCAGTAGCTTCTAGCATCCAGGGTACTGCGCTTGTTCTAGGGCGGCCTGGAGACATATTGCAGGCAGCTGCCGGAGGGAATGCCACGTTACCGGCAGGCAGCCAGCGCGAGCTGGATGCAGAGCCACGGGGGAGTGGATGCCAGGGCCGGTACGTGCCAGTAAGCGACTCGTACCCCTCCCTCCTGTCCTTTGCACTTTCTTGGACTGGCACAAGATCATTCCTTACCTGCTCTGTTCTTTGCTCTTTCCCCTTTCTGTAATTTTAAAAGTTAACAAGTTCAGTCTGCTAGCATTGCTCTCTGGGGAGTGTCACCCCTCCTGGCACACCAGCAGGCAGACACATCCCCTTCTACTGCCCGCTCTCTGCGTCTCCATTGGAAAAAGGGTAGCCGAGCAACTTCGGGTGCTGGATAAGATGATCTCAGAGCCTGTCTTTGCAGGGAGAGTAAATAGAGATTATTTTTTATATTAAACCTGTTGAAAGTAGAGTTTCTGTGCAGATCTTCTAACTGCATCATGAGGAAGCAGTGTGCAGCACTTGCATTGCCATTGCTAAATGAGGCAAAAGGGGAAGTAAAAGTGTTTTCGTCCTGTAAAGTGGACTGATGGTTTTGGTGTTATGAAACAGACTCGCAGAAAAGTGAAACTCCCTCCCTCTTTCTACTGCATCTTTCGTTCTTCAGTAGGTGTTTCTGCTTGAGGAATTTCCAGAAGTATGAGAGAAACTCTTCCGCCTGTGGCCTTGCTGCCTTCTATTGAAACACAAGAGGAAGTTGCTTAGACTTCTCAGAAGAGGTTCAATAGGTCTTGGAGCAGAGGAAGTCACATTTTCAGCATGTTTTACTAATGACGAAGCACTCAAAATCAAAGCCCTGGAGAGCAGAGAGCCCAGCAGGTAGGATCCCACTGCAGTGCTGCTGAGAGCTGTGCTGCTTCCTCCTACCGCCCCAAAAATCGCAGAGCAAAGGGTTGTCACTGGAGCAAGAGAAGACGGGAAGTGAGACGCCTCCTCGAGTACTGTGACTCCAACCTCTTTCCAAGAGGCAGCTTTCCAGCCTGTTCTCCGTTACTGCCGGCACCCAGAGCTGTAGTGCGGCAGCCCTGGGTGCTGGCTTGCGTTGCGGAGCATGTGCGGAGCTGAAGACGCGGCGCTGGGGAAGGTCTGGCGCTGATTTCGGCAGCCAAGGGCTTTCATCTGTGCATGTCAGTAATGCGCTAATGGGAGGAAGGTGGCTAGCTCTTACTTGAGCAGAGACGATAAAAATCCCCTTGCCTCTCGAGATTTGTCTTTGTATTTAGATATAGCAGGTCTGATGCATTTAATTTTTGTCCTAAGTCTTTTAGAGGCAGGAATTTGATCCTTAATAAGTTTTAATACAGTCAGTTATCAAAGGTGAGAAATCCCAGGCTGTGTTTCTATCATTAAAAAAAACCTGCATGAATTGCAGCAGATGAGTATAAATCCTCTAGCTGCTTTCAATACTGAGCTTGGCATGGGGCTGTCTTCCACCCTGGCCTGGTGGAAGCTGGCAGCAGGGACGGGGGACAGTGCGTGTGAATCTGTGGTGCTCTTACTGCTGGATAAGCAGGGGACGTGCTATATATATCGAATTGCCTTCTCTTTCCTTTTATTGATTGGCTGGGGATTTCCCTTTCTAAGAGTGCCTTTGGAGGGGATGTAATGGACAGCACCGTTTTTAGAAACAGCTAAGCTCATGGTAGACAGCAGAGACGGTAGCGTTTAAGCTCACCTGAACTTGCTGTCCTGCCCACCTTGTTTGAGGGGAGTTTATTAAGGAGAGCAGGTCTGTGCGTGAGGCAGTCCCCTCCCATGATGTTCCACTGCTAAAGTCCAAAACAGTTTTGAAGGCCCTGGATACCTAGAAATTAAAGACTCTGGTTTAACCCTAAACCAGAGATTTTGGGGGTTTGGTGTGGGAAAGGGGAGTTGTTGAAAGCTGAATTAGGTACGGCTTGGTGTTGGAAGGGAGCAGTCTGCTACCACCCCCAGAAAAAGCCTCATGAGGAGCAGGTTTGAGAGTTTGTTGCTCTATGTGCCTAGTCGGGAAGAGCAGCGGTGACAACACAAAGCCCTGAGAGGGCTTCTGTCTGCAGCAGCATGGGGAAGGAGGTTGTCCAGGCTGTCAGTGTAACGTACCATCTGGAAAAGCTGCCCACAAACCAGTGCTTCCACAGGAGCTGACAGCTTTGACCGATGGATGATGGTGCTCAGCAAAAAGTGAGAGATTTTAAGCTGAACATGTAATTGAAAGTGAGCTCTTAACTTACTAATAACAACTCTCAAGGGTTTTCCTCTCATCTTGTAGTCATCTGTCTTCCTGCAGCTTGATGGTAGGAACCCCAAGCAGATGTTCATCGCTCTGTTTTAGGGCGTTCTTCCTGTGGAAGGTGGAGTCGTGTACTTAATTTGATAATGGTGCAATTATTGTGAGCTTGAAAGGAGCCGGCTTTCCACCGGGAGCAGGGAGGTGCGTTCAGCAGAGCCATGTGTTCCCAGCCACATTCTGTGCGCATGGATCCCCTGGCACCGGATCCTCATCAGTGCGGCTGGTTGTGGGGGGCTGCTGGGGAAACTGGGCTTGGTTGGGGTGACTTGGTTTGGGTGAGTCAAGAAAGGAGATCGTGATGCTCTGTTCTCTTAGACCTGGTCGGGTTTGGGCTGTAGCTTTTTCACGTACATGTTTATGCAGGTAACTAAAAAATAGTTCATTTCCTTCCTATGGAAGAAAGTTACCCTTGGAGAAAACAGGGTCTCCTAGAAATTTTGGATGCGAATGGTGGTGGCGCCTGGGCCCTGGCCTGCGGTCAGCTCTGGTCAGCAGCACAGGCGGAACAAGCCGTGGGGTTTCAGTGCTGTGGAGGCACAGCTGGAGCTAGAAGCTTGGCCATCTCAGGGCTGCCAAGCCCTGTAGCACTGCAGGGCTGTTACTCCAGGTGACCACATGCCCTGTATCAGCAGTATTTTCCTCTTTTACCTTCTCTTTCTGTGAATCCCAGGGAGGATCCAGAATCTTGCAGGCAGGTACCAGTTTGGATGCCGGAGGTATCCTGCCTGGCTTCAAGCTGCTTTTCCTGAGAGGGGTGGCTCCCTTGTCAGTCCTGTCCTCTGGCTGCAGGCAGATGCCTTAAAAACCTTAGGACTTCTAAAACAAAGCAGATGAGTGTTTATGCACCTGGATAAAGCAAGAATAGACGTTACATTTGTCCTAGTGACTGGGCTTGAGTGGTGTTGCCGCTGTTGAATTGGAGTTATTTTGGAGTACCCAGATGGTGAGTACGAGCATGATGCAGCTGGGTGCGCCAAGGAGCCGTGAGCTTGGCTGGGGGAAGTTGGTGTGGGGTGGAGGGCGGGAGCGACACGCTCCAGGACTTCATCTTCTGCTTTCTGAGCCTTCGGGTGTATTTGGGTCACACGTTTCAGGCGCTGTTTTCTGCAGTCACAAAGACTGCCTTTCAAAGAAAACTGCGGCTGTCAGAGACTCCACAAGTTGATGGGAATTAAAAGGCAAACTCCGGATGCATGAGAAGAAACGAGTGTTTGCACAGAAACCAGTTTAAACAGCACTTCTCCAGCCTGGAGACCTGGGATGTGACCTCGGTAGTGCAGACATAGTTTCCTTGAAGTTGCTGCTGCTTCCTTCCTGAGATTGAGTTAAAATCTGAGCATGGTGCAGTGTGGAGAGGGGTAACGGGGCTGCCAGCGGCAGAACGACAGGGAGCCTGGTGCCCACGCGTCTCTGGGGCTGCAGGCAGGAGCCTGGATTGCAGCTGGGATAGATCTATCTGCGCTGCTTTGGGTAGGGACCAGGCAATTGTTTGTACTTGAATAAAGGCTTAATTGTGACTCGAAATGTCCCAACTGCTTTTTCTTTAAAAAAAGCAAACAAAACTGGAGAACAACAGGCTGGCGTTACAGGGGGCTTTGGAATTGCTTGCCAAGGCTGTGCTTCCTGCCTCTGTTAGGCCGGTGGTTATGAAGTTCAGCTTGGAGCCTTGGCTTTGAATCCCTTCTTTGCCAGCTCGGGATGAAAGGCCTGGAGGGTGGGGATGGCACGGAGGCAGCGGAGGCTCTTTAGGTCCAGGGATCGTCCATATGCCACTGAAATGAATGATTAGTCTGTCTCGCTCTCTGCTGGTGTCTCAGCTCCTCGCTGGCTGTGATGGAAATGAATCAGCACAGCGATGGCAGCGGGTGGCATCGTAGAGCCTTTGCCAGGCCCTGCTCTCCGCCGGTTGGGTGAGGAGGATGGAGGCGGCGCAGAGGCTGCCTTGGCAGGGGAGCAGGGATGCTATGCTGCTGCCACCTGGTGCCACCGGCTGCCCCTGGGCTGCCTCGCCTGCAGAGCCACGTATGTCACCGCCACGGCCTCGGGAAAAGAAAGGAGATGATCTTGAGGGAGATATGCCAGCGGTCCTTGCTCTGTAGTGTGTGGGACTTCAGTAGGAGTTACTGCTTTCCCCTTGAAACCCTGATTTTACTGTCATTAATGGGAAGAGTGGAGTCAGCTGGCAGGCAGGCAGCCTGCTGAAATTAATTATGCTTAAAATCATTGCAGCAATGGATAGCAGCGATCGTTAGGGGTCTGGCAAAGCACTGGGCTCTGTTCTCTTCCCTCGTAATCCTGCACACCTTGATGACATCTGTGTGATACTGCTGACCCTTCTTGCCGGAGGTGTGGTCTGAGTCTGTCTGCCCATGCATCCCCATCTCGCACATGGTGTGAACTGTTCTCTGGCTCCTCTGTGTATCCATCACTCCTGGCTGAGCAAGACACTGCAGAGGAAATGATGGGACAGACAGAATGGTGCTGGAGAAGTGGTCCTGGCTGTAAGGATCCCCCTCTCCTTTGTTTCTTCATTATTCTGCAAAACAAGTTGTCTAATGGCTTTGATAGTGCCCCCAGGCTAAGCTGTTCCCTGGGCCTGAAGCACAGAGATGGGTGGCAGGCCTTCCCTGCGTGCACATCTCTGGCCCAGCCTATCACTTAGGCATTTTTCAAATTCTAGTAGTATTTTCCTCCCCCAAGCTCTAGTCTTGTTTGTCCATTTCCCCCTCTGGCTGTTTCCACACCCTCTTCTACATTCCTGCACCCTTCCTTCCATGGCTGCCGCTTTAACTGTTTCTTCCACCCTTCGCCAGCACAAACCCCAAAATTCCCTGTGCTGCTCCCGCCCCGGGGTCCTCTGCTCAGCTCGAGCAGACACCCCTGGTGCCACCAGCACCTCTACCCTTGGCTTCTGCGCTGCTCTTCCCAAGCTCTGCAGTCTCCAGTCCATCTCTCCTCTCGTGTGTTTACTTTTCCAAAACTTACCGCTTTCACTCTTGCTGTTGGCAGCGGCACATCCATCGCAGCGTTGCAGGGCCAGGCCTGCCTGCAGCATTGCAGGCTCAAGGCTCGTGGCGCATCTGCTCCGGTCTTTGCTAAACAAGAGCTTTGCTTTTGTCAGGCATTAAGCGCGTGGCTGCTCCGGGCAGACCTCTGACTTCTCAGAGGCTGGAGCACCTCTCCTGTAAAGAAAGGCTGGGAGAGTTGGGGGTGTTCAGCCTGGAGAAGAGAAGCTCCATGGAGACCTTAGAGCCCCTTCCAGTGCCTGGAGGTGGCTACAAGAAATCTGGGGGGGGCTTTTACAAGGGCCTGTAGTGACAGGACAAGGGGTAACGGGGTTAAGTTGAAAGCAGAGAGATTTGGATTAGATATCAGGAAGGAATTCTTCCTGAAGAGGATGAAGAGGCACTGGGACAGGTTGCCCAGAGAAGCTGTGGATGCCCCATCCCTGGAAGTGTCCAAGGCCAGGCTGGATGAGGCTTGGAGCAACCTGGTCTTGTGGAAGGTGTCCCTGCTTATGGCAGGGGGATGGTTTCTCCATTGTTAAAGGCAAAGCTCATCTCTGCTTCTGCTCACCTCCTGTGGCTGATGTTTTCCCCGTATTCATGGCAAGTCCCTTGTGCATAGCCCATTCAGACTGAGGTCCCTTGTTTCCTCAACCTGCCTTTCCTGCTCTACTAGAACTGGTGCAAAAACCTTGAGCTTGGCAAAACCTCCAAATTATTCTCCCTCCCCTCACTGTTCAGGAGGTTTGACTCTGGCAGTTGTGCTCCTGAAATCCCTTCCCTAAACTCACCCTGCTCATTTTCTCCTCCACTGTTGCTCCTTCAGCACTTCCTTAGGGATTTGCTCTCCCAACATGGCTCTGGTTTCCGCTCTCCTGTTGCTCTGCACTCTGTAATCTTATCCACACGCACACGTTCAACTGCCCTCCTTTGCAGCTGGCACACACGTGCACTGTTTCCCTCTTCCTTGGTGCCTAGCTATCAGTCAAGTGGGGCTGGATAATCTGTCCCCGCATTACCCGAGTGGCTCCGTGACCGACAGCGGTGCTGGCTCGTAGGATGGCCTCTGACATCTTCCCTGTACGGCTTCCTAAGCTTGGCCTGAGAATGTGCAGGAGGACTAGCAAAGCACTAGCCAAACCTGGGTGTGCTTTTGAGAGCCAAAAGGGGAATTTCCTCCAAAGAGCTGCTTTATGTGTCCTGGTCTGATCCTGTGTTTGAAACCTAGATGTTACCGCTTCAAATGTGAGAAGAGCCTGATCAGTCTTCAGAGACGTCTTCATTGCTTTTAAATATGGAGGAAAACACTTTGGGGTCATTTTAATCATAAACTGACTTAGACTGGACCACCTGGAAGGGTCTGCAAGCCGCTACCCTTTCCCATCTGCCATGGTGGCTGTGGGTGAGCCAGGGGGTTCAGCTCTCGGGCAGGACATGGTGCTGAGTGAGACGATGCCCCTGTCTTGCTCCATGTTGGTCCGAGACCATCCCCTTTTGGGATGGGTAATGCATGTGCAGCGCTGCAGTGCCATGGCAGGTATCACCCTCCCCTGGGAGAACGTCTCTTTCTCCCCCCCATATCTTACAGGTAGGTTGACTTTGAATGTGAAATTTGGTCTGTAATCCCAAGTCATCGATCTCCTCGGGAAGAGCAGCTGGAGGTGTTTTTTTTCCGAGGGTATGATGAGCAGCTCTGCTTCCTCAGAGGCCTGTGGGGATTCTTGTATTCAGACCTGGACAAAATAAAGAAGGGTCTGATGTGTTTCAAGTACTCTAAGCAGTAAAAAAGAGAGCTTTTTTCCATAAGCTTGGTAGAATTTATCTTATTCTGAAACTTTGTCTACCAGTAATGGGATTGAGTTACATCCTTGTCAGCAGGGTTGCCCAAAGCTGAATGTATTTTGCATAAATACTTGGACATATTGAACAAGACTTCTCTTTATATATAAAATATATATATACTTTTAGCGGCATACGTGAGCTGGATTTGCTTTGGGTCACTAGGTGGGTTTTGTCTTTCTGCTTCGAACTTGCTGTCTTAGCTCTGGCCGCCTGCAGCAGTTGCAGCCGTGGTCCCAGCAGCGCCGGGGACAAAAGTACCATCAATTTGCCACCTCTGCTGTTGACTGCTTTGATAAATCACTGCAGTAGACTTTTTCCCTGTTCCTTGTCCGGCGGCTCGCATGGAGGTGACTGTGGGGTCCTCTGAGGTACGCGGCCTGCTGTTTTCCAACAGTCCTGCATCCTGTGGGTAATTCTGGATCTCTGTATTCACACCTTGCCTCGGGTTATACTCGTACGCATGGTCACTCAGCGTTGCAGAGCAATCTGAATACTTTGGCAAATTGTCATCGTCATCTGGTGTTCCTGTGACATTCCGAAGCTCTGGAAGCCCAATCTTTTCCTTCACGAGTTATTCATCAGTAAAAGCGTTTTTGTTGCTGAAGACCAGCTGGTAGCGGCCTTCATTAGAAACAGCCCTCGGACCTGTAATTTTGCTTAAAATAACAAAGCCCGTCCATACAATCTGCTTTGCATGAATCTATGTGGTCTGACAATTACATTTTTAGCCTCTAATTAGTTGGGAGGCTTGAGATGGCTGTTCTGTTTCATGTGGGATCAAAGTAAGGCTAATAGGTTTCCTGGTTGTTGCTTCTAACATCCCCTATTTAATACTGGGGCTTGGTTTTCCCCATTAAGTACAATAGGACTAACTAGCATTTTAGCTGAAATTAAAGCAAACTCTCAGCCTGGGGCAGGCGCTGAGCGCTAAGTGCTTCACTCCAACTGCCAACAATTGGGGTAGTTTTATGAGCAATTAAAACAGAGTCTCGTAGTGGGAAGCGTGGAGCTGCCAGAGGGGCCACCCACCTCGCCTGGGGTGGGCTCCGAAAACCGCGTCGCGGCAGCGCTAATGAGGCTGGAAGCGGGAATCGGCGCTTGCTGCGTATCCCACCTTTCCAAAGCTCCACCTGCGTGTCTGAAATACCCCTGTGCCTCCCGGTGGGCATCCTTCCTCCCTCCCAAAGGACCTCTGCTCCCTGCAGCCTGCCAGCGGGAGCCACGGTGCCGTTCTCTAGCGTCCTCGCTGTCGTTAATCAAGCTGTGCTGAAGGCAGGGCTATTAAGCTTTTCACAGGCTTTTCTGTGAGGCTGCTGTAAACACGCAGTATGCTTCCACTGCACCTCTGTGAGACTTGGGGAGGCAGAGAGAGAGTAAATGTTTCTTCTGATTTTTTTGACAGCCTAATTGTTCGGAGAGTTGGGTTTTCCTGCGCACATCGCACCTTGACTTGGCTCTGCAGCTCGGGAAATGGAGAATAGGCACTAATTGTCCGTGAAATATTTGTCTCATGCGGTGGCTGAGCATCCCGAAGGAAGACAACAGGCCTGGCTCTGGCCCTTCGGTCCAGGCTCTTCTCGCAACCCCCGCTTCGCTCCTGGCTTCTGCTGCAAAGGAGGGCAGAGGTTTCAAGACGGCCGCTCTGTTTTGTGCTGGGAGAGGCAGAGATCCCTGGAGGAAATTGCATGGTTGCATAACAAAGTGTGCAGGGACACGCGTGACTCATGGGCAAGATGGCTATGGGGAGAGCAAATTAAGATTTTTACGAGTGTTCTCAACTCTGACACATCCTTATTATCTGAGGGTTTGGCTCTGAGACTGAAAGTTCCAGGGTAGGATACAGGCTATAAAAATGCTTAAGTGCAGTGAGTTTGTTTCTCTGCTTCCCCCAGCCCGGGTGTGTCAGGCAGCATCACCCCACCGGCCTTGTTGGCAGGGCCAACACCGTTAGCGCCGTCCTGCGCCTCTCTCCAGCCCAGCTCCCTCCCTCCAGGAGGGCTTTGTGGCTCCCAGCAAATCTGCCCGTGACTGCATGGCAGTAGAGCAGCGTGAAGCTCTGGGCCGTGGTTTCCATCTGTGCATGAAAGGGCATCATGCTCTTACTTCCCCTCCAGTTTCATCCTTTGTCTTACCTGTCTCTGGTCCCGTCTTCATTTAATTTGGCAGCATCAGCCTTTGCCTTGGCTGGGCTGAGGTGGCAGCGCATCCCTTGTGACCAAGATTTTGGGTGAGATTCTGAGCTGGATTTTGGGAGAATCCAACCTCCTGCATGGGAAACAGCTCCTTGAGCAGCTGCAGAGCCGCATGCGTGACTTCCACAGGAGAGGTGGTAGGTGTTGGGCAGAGGCGCTGGGTGTGTGGGGCAGCTGTCATCCTCCCTCCCGAGGGCAGGAGACCGCTTGGCTGGAAACCACGGCAGCAGAGCCGGCAGCCTTTGAAAGGAAGAGGACCACAGCCAGCTGTGGAACGGGTCGGGGCGGATGGATTTGGGGTGCCAGTGGAGGAGCACATGGAGCTGCACACGTACGTGAGCGAATTTGCCTGCAGATGCGGCGCTGAGACCGGTGTAATTTGGGTAGTGCTGGAGGCCCAAGGCTTGGTGGTGCAAGCCGCACTTGGGTTTTTGTGATATCTCCTGGCTTCCTTCCCCCCATAAATCCTCAGAGGCACCTTCAGGATGAGGAA
>NW_010255350.1:655-871 GCF_000690775.1 Eurypyga helias | reverse complement strand
TGGGGGGGTGAGAGCTGGGGTTTTCCATCCCCGACGCTTCCCTCGGGTTTCCAATCTTTCCCGCTTAAAAAGCGCCGCCCTTGACGTGCCTTTTTTAACCCTTTTCCCGCAAGCTCCGGGTGGAGCTGGCAGCGGAGAGGGAACCCCCCTGGGAGAGCGCGGGCCGCGTCCCCATCCCTCTCCCCCAAAGCCGGCTCCAACGCTTCTTGGAAAACG
>NW_010255350.1:0-630 GCF_000690775.1 Eurypyga helias | reverse complement strand
GGCCACGCGCGGCCACCCCGGGGAGAGAAGTTTGGCCTCGACTTCCCCTAAATTTGGGATGAAAAAAGGGGAAATCGGACCAAAGGAGGAAGCTGTTTGCCCTGAGCGCAGGGTGAACCGGAGGGAGTGACGTCCAAATTTTGGCTGTGTTTGCTCTTCTTGAGTGAAATTCAGCTGAAATCGGTCAATGGTGAAGCTGCAAGTTCTAACTTTCGTTTTCTGCGGGAGCCAGCCCAAAATGCCTGGAAAACCCAGAGGGCGTGTGAGTAATTTTCCGGAGAAGGAAGGAAGGAAACGGTGCCTCAAAAAAAAAAATCAAACACCAACCAAAAAAGAGGATGTTCACAATGTGAAGTTTCTCATTAAAAATCAAGAAATTATCACAAACCCAAGAATTTCCACCAAACGACAACTTTCCACCAAACTACAACAACCAAAAGAGGCAAATTTTGTGCTCACCTCGGAGAACGCCGGTCGCCGTTTTGCCACGAAACCCTCCCAAAACGGTGTCCTCGGGCAGGCGCCAGCCTCGTTCTGGGGGAGAAGAGCGCGGTTTTGAGCCAATCCTTCCAAAAAACGGGCAGGGGAGGGGCCGGCGGCACGCGGTGAGGTGGGGGGAGGCGCGAAGCT
>NW_010255349.1:0-249 GCF_000690775.1 Eurypyga helias | reverse complement strand
GCGGTACCAGGGCCTTGGCGGGAGCGGAGGCGAGAAGCTGCGATTCCTGCCCCAACCCCAGAATCGGGAAGAAAAAGCCTTTCCTTTCAGCAGAGACTCATGCATCAAACTTCAATTTTCCGGACGATTGAATTAGTGATTTTTTTTCTCCTGAACTAAAATACACTTAAGTCTTTGGGATTAATTACCACGTTCTGGTCCCTCAGACTGTAGTATTAGTTATCGTTGCCATATTCGACATCAGCCCTG
>NW_010255348.1:0-214 GCF_000690775.1 Eurypyga helias | reverse complement strand
GGAGGAGGAGGATGGGGGAAGCCGGCGGCCGCTCCGACGGGCCCTGCTCCATCTTTCCAGGTGGTCAACGCCGTCAACTGCAGCCTCTTCTCCGCCGTCCGGGAAGATTTCAATGCCCTGAAGCCGCTCCTCTGGGATGCCGTGGACGAGGAGATCTGCCTTTCGGAATGTGACATTTACAGGTGACACCGACTGGCTCCGGCGGCTCCGGGCT
>NW_010255347.1:278-3598 GCF_000690775.1 Eurypyga helias | reverse complement strand
CGCGGCCACCCGCCACCCGGTCGCCCGGGCGGCCCGAGGACGGGATGAGGATGGTCTGGGGCAGAGGAAACTGTGGGCCAGCAGGCCTGGGGTTTTGTTTTTTGGGCTGCTGAGGCCGCGGAATATGAAACAGGCCCTTTATTTTTAAAAGTTTGGTGTCAGGCTGGGGGAGGAGGGGAAGGGGGAGAGGAGGGTATCCTGAGGAGAAACACGTGAAGGAAGAGGTGTGCAACTACAAGTTAGCACAGGCAGGAGGGAAAGCAGCTCCTACTGTTCAGCACTTTCTATTCTTGTCCCCCCACTAGTGACAGATGAAGTTGGGCAGTTTTCCAACCTGATTTTTGATATGGATTTATTTTAGATACAAGGAATCCCTTCTAGTTACAGGGATTCTTACTTAGGTGACATACACATATTATCCACGAACACTAGAGACATCTTCCAGGAAGGGTCCAAAATAGCCCTTTATTTTCTTTCCTTTTTTTTTTTTTTCAGTAGTCCAAGAAGTTGAACCGATATCTATCTATATATAAGGATAAAGACGTGTCTCTCTGCTTTAGCTTATGCATGTCTGATCAAATATGTTCCCTGCCAATGGGTTGGGCTGACAAGGGAGAATGAGACAGAGGAAAAGAGTGCGTGACAGAAAGAAACAGTGGTTATTTTATAAACACCAAATCCAGGCCATGTGTGAGCCATTGTCCAGGGGTAGAATTAAGTGATTGTAACACGATAGCGCTCTGTTATGGTAAACAGGACGTATTGTATTGCTATTGCTGCCCCTTTCGAGAGGAATTTTCAATCTGCGATTTACAACCCTTAGACAGGGAACAGAGAAGCCAAGACCTACTTACTGAAACCAATTTTGAATCATCTAATAGGGACGCTGAAAAACATCATTGCAACCCCAGGGTTGTTGGTTTGGTTTGGGTTTTTTTTTTTCCACCTCACCGGCGAGGCAAAAGCAGAGTTTTACTAGTAAAAGGTAGGATAAATAAAATATACAGGGGAAAATCCAGGTTTTTAAAAGGAAAACGAAAAGACCAACCTTTTTTTTTTTTCCTCAGATACATCCATAACTGCTGAATAAGGTGTGTATATATGGTATACAGGAAGCTCCGTGCTATTAGGTTGTTGAAGGAGGGGAGGGAGGGAAATCTTCCTCTCTAGATTTTCTAAGTATATGTGGAAACTCAGCACATTTCCCCTCCCTTTACACACCTCCACTCCTCCTCCTCACCCACACTGCCGTCCCAGCTCCTATGTCCCTAGCTAGAGACACGGAAAGTTAAGTTGCACCAAAACACCCAAGTCACTTATAAAGTAACCCCTGGTATCACTTTTAACTAAAGAAGTCTAGTAATTAAAAGTCTGAGTTGTTTTTCCACGTTTCCGCATGCAGTCCTAATTAAATCTTTACGATCCTCTCTGTGACTATTAACTGCCAGCATGCTGAGCGAATATCCTGTACAAAAACCCAGCAGGAGGGCGTAATTAGATAGAAAATCAGACAGGAGTCTTCTCATTAACTACAACAACTAACCCACGTTGCTGATGGAGCGAGGGGAGTGCACGCACACACATAAAGCGTGTGCGCAACCATAGACTCCAGAGATAAGGTGAGATAAGGAAGAGGGAGGGAAGAGAAAGGGAAAGATAATATGGCGTTTCATATTTACCTCCAGTTCTCTGCCATCGAGGTGCACTACGATGCACTCCAGCAAGATGCGGGATTTGCTCATCATCCCTCTTTGGGAGCTGCTCAGGGAAAGGAGGGAAGAACTTGTAATTTTATTTTGTGCCCTTTAGGTATGTAGCCTATTGATTAGGAGAGAGAGAGAGACACAGCCCTGCACAAACACCCAACACCAGGACCCACAGTGTGTGTGCGCTCGTTTGAGGGGGTATTCAAGGAAAATGAAAGGAAAGATCTCAAGAATATAGTGTTCCGTCACATATTTGGGAAATGTAATTTTCTCCGAAGTCATATTCCGTCTTGAATGTCTCTGCTGAACAGAGAGACGGAGATAAGGGCTGGATCCGGACAAGCTCAGCCTCTCGGTGTAGCTAAGATAAAGTTAAAAAAATAGGGAAGAAAATCATTGCTTTGCTGTAAAGGTGTTTTTCTTATCAGGGAAAAAATGTGACAAGTCTCCAAATATGCAATAACTCAGAAAAATCCCAGACCCTAAATAAGAAAAATAAAACAATAAAACCAAGAAACCCACAGGTCCTCCCTGTCTCTGAAACCCTGAAAGGGAATCGTAATTCTGCAATAAATTGCTCTTACGACGCTCCTTCTCTTTGGGAGATGATTCTGCTGTGCCGACCGCGGATTCAGTGATAATTTTTGTTTGTTTGTTTGTGTTTTATACATCCCATTTGCGTATTGAGAAATGAAACCCAACATTTGCTCTGTCCTCTGTGCCCGCCTTTGTTCTCTTCCCTGCCAAAGAAGTTAATGCCGTAATAACAGGTGTGCTCCTAAGCGGGCTGAAAGAGTGGGGGAAAAGGCTTTGGAAAGGAGATCGGGACACTTTTTCTAAGCAACTGAATAGTTCTTACTTTTGATAATGTATATTCCCACTTCGCCCTCCCCGTCCCCACTTATTCAGGGCATGGAAGCAACCTCGGGAGCTGTAAATCTCTTTCTGCTTGTACCCTGTACGATGTGGGCGTTGCGCTGCACTCTGAATTGCTCAGGCTTTAATTAAAAGTCCATAATGTAAACTATTCTATATAAAAAGTAAATGGTCCTTGAATTATTAAGATGTAGCAGGGTTAGACAAACAAACAAACCAAAACCAAAAAAAGGGAGGGGGGAGGGGGGGAAGGAGGAGGGAGAATTTAAGTTGTCCTTAATCGTGTTCATTTATGTCATGCAATAGATCTTGCAGATGTTGCCAAATTGCCAGATTTTTCTAAGGAAGAAACAGAAAGCTGTATCGAATGCAAAGAAGTCTATGTGATATCTATGTTTTATAAGATAACAAAACCAGTATTGCACCCCATATGCTTCACACTTCTTTTTTATTATTAGAAGACTATATAATTTGTAAGAATTTAATTTCCTTGTCGATTTGGGGGAATAATAATAACAATAATAATACAAAAAAAAAAAACCTCCTCCCCTAGTGAATTAATATAAATGGAAATAACAGAAACTCCAGTTTGGAATGACATGATTTATGTACGTGACTCTTTAATATCCAGTCAATTTGAATAGTGATGTTTTTATATCCACAGTCAGTTGAAGATGCCAATAACAGCGGTATGAACTTATTGGACCAGTCTGTCATTAAAAAAGGTACGGATTATTC
>NW_010255347.1:0-249 GCF_000690775.1 Eurypyga helias | reverse complement strand
GCAATATCTTCATGATATATTTTTACTCTGGGGCAATTCATTTATTCGGGAAGCAGGCATACATGGCAGCAAGATGAATAGTTGATTGGATCGGCAGATAGAGTGAAGGGGAAAGGAAAGATACGTGAAAGGCAAAGTTTGTAGCCCCCGCCCCGTCCTTCAAAGGGTTTAACCGCACAAATGTTCTCAAATGAAGCATCCCATGCCCAAATGCAGTTTCCACGTGCCCCCTCCTCCCACCCACCCCCA
>NW_010255346.1:0-237 GCF_000690775.1 Eurypyga helias | reverse complement strand
GACCAGTAGCCCGTGGGGGCTGGTGGCCTGAGGTGACCAGTCTGTGGTGACCGGCAGATGGAGGTGACCAGTAGCCTGTGGGGACTGGTGGCCGGGCAGGACCGGCCTGAGGCAACTGATGGCCTGAGGGCACCAGTGGCCCGAGGGGGCTAGCGGCCTGTGGGGACCGGTGGCCCGAGGTGACCAGTGACCCGAGGAGAGTGTCCTCAGGAGGATGGACCACCCCAAGCACATGGA
>NW_010255345.1:0-1288 GCF_000690775.1 Eurypyga helias | reverse complement strand
GGCCAAGGATGGATTGAGCGGAGGGTTTCCTCTGCTGAACGTCCCTCGCAGGGGGCGCTGGCTGGCTGGGGGGGCGTTACTCTTGTTACCTCTGTGCATGATTTTGCCTGGTTTTGCCTCTTTTTGTGTGGCAGCTGGATATTGTCGAGTTCATCCCCTCCTTGCTGTACTTCGGCTACACCGCCCTTATGGTCCTGTCCTTCTGGCTCCTCACGGGCACCATTGGCTTCTATGCAGCCTACATGTTTGTCCGGAAGATCTACGCCGCGGTGAAAATAGACTGAGGATGCAGGGAGCCAGCAGACAGCAGACGCCTCCGGCCGCGTCTCCCCCGGGAGTGAAGGGGACATCTCCCGACTCCTTTAAGGAAACAAAACCCGGTGGGAGAGTGACAAGAGAAATAAATAACTCCTCGTTTTGGAATGTAACTTTGGCACAGTGTACATGGATTCTGGGCTACTTCTGGGGGGAAAAGGGGTCTGTAGATACCTTACATTTTAACTTTATTATCCTGTTCCGTGTTTGAGGGAGTTTTTTTAGCCGAGAAATATCCCTCTGTGTAAGTAAACCCCCTTTTTGCTAATCCATCCTTTTTTTTTTTTACGTTGGTGGCGAATGGATTTGCGACAGCAGTGGGAACACTTGTGAAAACGTCTTCTTCCAGCCCTTAGGGTGCTCTGGGATTCAGGGACTCTCCAGACCATGCCAGAGCGGGTTTCTTTCCTGCCTCCGTGTCTGCGCAGAAGAGGGAGCGCGACTAGGACAAACGGAAGGAGCCCGACGGCTCTCCCGGCGCGAGCCTGGCGGGCGCTGACCGCAGAGCTCCTGGCTCCGGCTTGTTTCCGCTTGCTGGAGGTGCCACCCGGAGCTGGGAAGGGCAGTTTCACCCCGAGAAAGCACGAGAACTGCAACCCTCGGCATCGCTTCTCCCTCCCTCCGGCCTCGGACGGCACGGGCTGCTTCGGATGCCTCCCCTGGACGGGCTGAGGGAGGGTTGGGATCACCTCTCGGAAGCTGCAGCAGGACGTACCGTCCCGGTGCCGGTGGTAGAACCCAGGACTGGAAGGATGCGCGAGGTAACCACAAGGGTTTGTTCCGTCGGTGGCTCCACTCCAGCCGCCTGAGGAAGCGGGGGCAGGCCTCCTTCCCGGGAATCTTGCCGGGATCGCGCGGAGCCCTGCGGGGAGAAGGCTGTGCTGCCGCCACCCCAGTGCCAAGCAATCTGACGCAGTATTGGGCCCGAGCTGCCCCGAGGCGTGTGGGGCCGCGCAGAAGGGGCCGGGGACCC
>NW_010255344.1:0-919 GCF_000690775.1 Eurypyga helias | reverse complement strand
CTCTTGCACGACAGGGCCTTTGCAACGCACTTTGCACCACACCTTGCACGACAGGGCCTTTGTACGGCACCTTGCACGGCATCTTGCACTACAGGGGCTCGGTGCAGCACCTTGCATGGCCTCTTGCACTACACCTTGCACAACAGGACCTTTGCACGGCACCTTGCACGGCCTCTTGCACGACAGGGCCTTTGCAACGCACTTTGCACCACACCTTGCACGACAGGGGCTTGGCACGACACCTTGCACTGCACCTTACACGGCAGGGCCTTTGAGTGACCCCTTGCACTGCACCTTGCACGACAGGGGCTTGGCACGACACCTTGCACTGCACCTTACACGGCAGGGCCTTTGAGTGACCCCTTGCACTGCACCTTGCACGACAGGGGCTTGGCACGACACCTTGCACTGCACCTTACACGGCAGGGCCTTTGAGTGACCCCTTGCACTGCACCTTGCACGACAGGGGCTTGGCACGACACCTTGCACTGCACCTTACACGGCAGGGCCTTTGAGTGACCCCTTGCACTGCACCTTGCACGACAGGGGCTTGGCACGACACCTTGCACTGCACCTTACACGGCAGGGCCTTTGAGTGACCCCTTGCACTGCACCTTGCACGACAGGGGCTTGGCACGACACCTTGCACTGCACCTTACACGGCAGGGCCTTTGAGTGACCCCTTGCACTGCACCTTGCACGACAGGGGCTTGGCACGACACCTTGCACTGCACCTTACACGGCAGGGCCTTTGCATGATGCCTTGCACTACACTTTGCACAGCAAGGCATTTGCATTGCACCTTGCACTGCACCTTGCACGGTGTCTTGCACTGCATCTTGCACAACAGGGCCTTTGCACGGCACCTCGCACTGTACTTTGTGTGCAGGGGCTTTGCGTGGCACCTTGCACAGTTCGT
>NW_010255343.1:1128-1462 GCF_000690775.1 Eurypyga helias | reverse complement strand
GGGGCCTGCCGGGTGATCTGTGCAGCCCGGATGGCCGTGCTGCTTCTTCGGTGAGAGCGGCAGAGGCGGCCCGGCTCCGCAGGGCCGGCGGTGCCAGAGGCCCTGGTGAGCATGGGCAGGAGGAGCGAAGGCAGCTGGAAGCCGGGCTGTCTCCTGGTGGGGTCACCCTCATAGAGGAAGGTGATGGAGAGGCTCCATCTGTCTGCCTGCTGACTTGTGAGGGCACCGCGATGGGAGAGGGGGTCCCCAAGGCCTGTGTGTGCTGCGGCAGCCCTTCCTGAGCGGCCTGCAGGCCTGCGTGCCCAGCAGTTAGAGGAAAGGGTTGCGGGTTCTT
>NW_010255343.1:0-1113 GCF_000690775.1 Eurypyga helias | reverse complement strand
CACTGACTGTTTCCCCCGGCCCCCTCTGTACTCAAACCAGATCGTTTGCCACGCGGTTGCTTGCAGCGAGACTGTGCCAATTGCTCAGCTGGTGGCCCGGCAGAGGAGCTCCAAGAGGAAAATGGGACGACAAGTGAACTGCCAGATGAGGCTGAAGAACACGTCTCCCGTCACGTTAGCTGGTAAGCCCCAGGCTGCGCAGGGCCTGCCTTTGGGCAAGAGCTGTGCAGCTCCCGGAGCAGGAGTCTTGGCTGTGGGAGCGTCGCGAATGGCCGTGAATTGGGTGGTCCCAGCGCAAGTTGCTGCACGCCGGGGGCCTTGCTGACAAGGGAGCGTGAGCTTGCCAGCCGCAGTCGGTGAGAAAGCCGTGGTCAGGCGCAGCTGTGGAATGTGACTGGTTTGGGCCGAACGTTCTCGGAGGACGCTTGGCGTGACACCCGCCTGCCTGTGCTTCTGTGAGAAACGGGGTTGAAATGCGAGCGGGGAGTGTGGCACTGAGCCTGCTCGTTCTTTGCCCCCGAGCTTGGCGCACTCTGGAGTGGCAGGGATGATCCCTGCCCTGGCAGTGAGAAGGACCCCCTGCAGCATCAGCTGCTGTTGCTGCTGAAGGCGCTGGGGTGCCGTGATGTTGCTGATGCCCAGGGGCTACCCTCTGTACCTCCGTGCCTTTGGAGTGGGCCGCTGCAGCGGTGCTTTCCCAGCGCCTGTGGCTCTGCTGTCCCTCGCTGCCGTCCCGCTGCGCTGCTGTCAGCGGGCTACGCCAGGCCTAGGCCCAGGCCCGGCCCATCTGCCTGCGCGTTGGCAGTTCAGAGCAGCAGCGGGTCTTGCTGTTGGCTTGCCTTCCCCTGTCCTTGCCTGTCAGGAAGGGTGTGCTGCTTCTCGCACCCCGTGACACACTGACAGCCCACCCTCCTGCTGGGGAGCTGAACGGGTTACCTGCGTCCCAGGTCAGTGAGGGTGGTCGCAGGCGCACGCTGGTTCCCTGTCTTGCCTGGGATTCCCCTCGGAAGTGTCTGAGTCACCAAAACCGGCGTGGCACAGCCAGCACGTCAAGAGCAGAGTGACCATGGGCCGGTTCACCCCGGTGCGGGCTGCAGGGCGGTGAGGGGAGTT
>NW_010255342.1:0-536 GCF_000690775.1 Eurypyga helias | reverse complement strand
ATGGGTTTCTAATTTTCTAGAAAACTATTTTAGACACTGAAGTTGAAACACTTATTTTTCTTTTTGAGCTTATGTATGTAACATTGTTCTAATTTCCTTGGTGGTGCTAGCTTACGTACTGTCAGTTCAAGGGTGAATATATGCAATGAAAGCTGCTACTCTTGTCTTGATTAGAAATCAGCTTAGTATTTATTTATTCAGCCTAGTGGATTGAGCCTCTTGGACAAGCTGGTGTGGTACACGAAGTTACAGATTTCGGTAGGGTTTTGAGCATTAGCTACTAGCATGCTAGTCTTGCTCACATTTCTGAGGCAAGGTGACTGACTGCTAGGCAGGCCTGACTATTGTAGTTTGGGATTTGAATGTCTTAGTCCCTTAATAAATCTTGGTGTGTAAATCTAAACCCATAATAATACCATCATAGTTGTTGTAACCGTAATTTTGAATAGTGCATGTACATCTTTATTGTTACTTAGAATTTTGAAGTGTTACCAGCAAACACCTATTCTGTGTACCAAAGGAAGTAGTACAGGTTC
>NW_010255341.1:0-237 GCF_000690775.1 Eurypyga helias | reverse complement strand
TCCATGATTCTGTGAACTCCGGGCCCGGATGGTGCCGGACCTATCGCAATCACACCCAGCCGGCTGCTCCATCTCTAATTCCGTAGCTTGGCCCGTCTGCCCCATCCCGCCGGGTCAGCCTCGCTCCCCGGAGCCTGACTTGGGTCCCAGCCTGCCTGGGGCACCTTCCAGCGGCTTCACCTTGCGCCGTCGCCCACCCCCCATCCACCCACCGTTGGCTGTGACCAGGATCCCTCT
>NW_010255340.1:354-611 GCF_000690775.1 Eurypyga helias | reverse complement strand
ACCGCAGCAGGAGGCAGGGATGGAGGTGGAGGTAGGATCAACGTGGAGATGGAGGCGGAAGGTGGGATCAGGGTGGAGGAGATGGAGATGGGGGTGGAGGAGGTGGGATGGGTGTGGAGGACATGAAGGTGGAAGTGGAGGAGGTGGGGATGGGTGGGGTGGCATGGAGGTGATGGGGGAGACAGGGACAGGGATGGAGGTGGAGGTAGGAGTAGAGATGGAGCAAGTAGGGGTGGGGTGAGGAGGGGGGGGAGGGG
>NW_010255340.1:0-248 GCF_000690775.1 Eurypyga helias | reverse complement strand
CACGTCCCACCTAGGCAAGAGCATCCCTGCTATCCCTCTGGGAGGGTTTCCCAGGGCACTGACCATGGGATACCCCTGACTATGGGATGTCACCGAACCTGCAGTGCCATGGTGTCCATGGGGTGCTGAGCCATGGGGTTGGGGTCAGCTGGGAGGGATGGCCAAGCTGCCCAGGGCTTTGCCACCATTGCCAAAGGCTGTTGGATTTGGAGGGGGGTAGGTGCTCCGAGAGATTCTGGTGGGGGGGG
>NW_010255339.1:0-248 GCF_000690775.1 Eurypyga helias | reverse complement strand
GAGCTCCCGCGGGGCTGACGGGTGACCCCAGGGGATCCTTCCGGAGCCGGAACGGTGAAGCGCCTCTCTGAAAGGCGGCAGGGAGACAGCATCCCCCCTGAGCCCAATCCCAGCGCGGCTTTTGCCGCGTTTCCCCCCAATTGCTCGGGGGATTTGCCATTTCCCCCCTCAAGTCCTGCCCAGAAGTTGGCAGAGGGGGCAAAAGCGCTCCTGTCCGGGGCCTCTGCTGCGGAGCTGTGGCAGATCTA
>NW_010255338.1:14522-14748 GCF_000690775.1 Eurypyga helias | reverse complement strand
TGGGGGGTGCATGGATGCGTCATGTTTGGACACGTGTGCGCCCGATAGAACACGGCACCTGCGGGGGTCTGGACCGCGATTGCCGTGGCAACGGCACCTCCATCCTCATCCTCAGCCCAACGCCCCCGGGATTTTCCGGATTGTGGGGAAGGGGGGGATGCTCCCACATGGAGAGAGTGATGGGGGGGGGGGGGGGCCATGGTGCCCCCCCCCCCCCCCCCCCCCC
>NW_010255338.1:8040-14199 GCF_000690775.1 Eurypyga helias | reverse complement strand
ATACCGCAGCTATAATGGTGGAAAATTCCCTTTGCCTGTGTCTGGGCCTCATCCTGCATCTTCCCACGGCTGCAAAATCCCAGCCACTGGTGTGGCGTGCGGTGCTGAGCCTATTCCACTCACCAATCCGGCCCTTGGGTTTGGTTGCTGGGACAACTCCGGAATATGCCTGGAGCATCATATTGAGGCAGGGAACTACAGGCTGTGGGAGGGTTGGGGAAACTGAGGCAGGGCAGGGGGTCAGGTGCTCTGCACCCCTAAAGCCCATCCTCGGGGTGGGTGACTTTCAGCCCATAATTAACATAAATTAATGCAACGGTGAGAGTGTTAATAAACTTCAGGCTCTAACACAGAGTGGGGGTCTCAGCCAGTGTCCCTGCGGACCCCGGTATCAGTGTGTTTGGGGGGGTGGCAGATTTCCTGGGGAGGCTGTGACCCGTCACCGTAATACTTGGCTCTGGACGGTTTCTTCCTTGCTTGGCTGAAAAGGCTGATATCAGGGTAATGGGTGAGTGGGGAAACTGAGGCACGGCTCTGTTTTCCAGCACTGAGTGGGATCTGGCCAGGATCCTTCTCCATTGCTCCTTGGGGACCACCGTGGAGAGGGTAACCTCCACCCGTGGTGGGGATGGTTGGGATAAAGCTTCCTGCTGCGGCTGCAGAGTGGCTTCACAGCACACATGTTCCCAGTGGGAGTTGGGGGGGACACACAGCCCCATGTGGGACAGAAGCTCATCCCACAGGGAGATGGGGGACACAGGGGTTTGGTAGCTCTGGCAGTCCCCGTGGAGGGTCAGGGAAACCTGGTCCTGGGGTGCTGTGGACATCCCTGCACGCAGGGGTTTTGGGGTATCCGAGCACCCAGGACCTTTGGAGGATCCTCTTCCTTGGAGCCTTGGAGGCATCCCTGCTTTTGGGGTGTCCAAAATGTGCCTTAGGGGTGTCCAAGCATCCAGGGTCTTTGGGTGTCCTTGCATCCACAGCTTGGGGTGTCTGAACCCAGGGGTTTTGGGGTGTCCAAGCACCCAAAAACTTTGGGGTGCCTCACACCCAAGTTTGGGGTGTCTCTGCATCCAGGGACTTTGAGGTGTCCAAGCCTAGGGCCTTTGGGATGTCCCTGCTCCCACAGCTTGGGGTGTCTGCCCCTAGGACCTTTGGGGTCTCCAAGCTCCCAAAATATTTGGGGTGTCTCACATTCAGGGTCTCTTGAGAGTCTACACATGCAAAAATTTTGGGGTATCCGTGCAGCCGGGGCACTTGGAACACCTCTGCACCAAAAACTTTTGGGGTATCTCTGCACCCAGTGTCTCTGGAGCACCCCCACACGCAAAATTTTTGGGGTACCTCACACCCAGGGTCTCTGGAGCATCTCTTTACCCAAACCTCTTAGGGTGTCTCACACCCGGAGTCTCTGGAGCATCTCTGCACCCAAAACTTTTGGGGTATCTCTGCCCCCAGGGTCTCAGCTCGGCCCCCAGGGTCTCTGAAGCATCTCTGCACCCAAAACTTTTGGGGTGTCTCAGTACCCACGGCCCTTGCAGCATCTTGCACCCAAAGCTTTTGGCGTGTCTCTGCACTCAGAGCCTTTGGTGCACCTCTGCACCCAGAATTTTTGGGGTGTCTCACACCCTGGGCTCTGGAGCATCTCGCCCCCTGGGTGCTGCATGCAAGGGGGGTCTCTGAGCCCCACAGCCGAGAAGACCCCGACCCATCTGCTTCCCAAGGCTGGCAGACCATCCCACACCACCTCCTCCCGGTGCCCCCCACCACCCCATGAATCCCCCTCCTGTGGGACCACAGCCCAGCGCTGGGGTGCCCGGGGTGCCGGGCGGGAGGCAAATTCCTACGGGACCGCTCCGAGCGGAGCCGACGGAGAGACGGAGGGCGCCGGGACCGACCCATGTAGGGCTGTGAGAGCCAGGGCGGGCTCCTGACGCGGCCGTGGAGGAAACCAGGCGTCTCTGTGCGCTCGGTGTCATGTACTTCCTAATCCTCCCGGATTCCTCCATCGGGGTGGAGAGGGAGTGGAGGGGAGCCGGACGCCAGCCGGGCTCCTCCGGCGTTCAACCTTCCCGACGAAGCCCCAGCACCAGCACTGCCACCCTCCACGTAGCTCCCCTCCGTCGTGTCACCCCAAAACTCATCTTGTTTGTCTTTCCACCCGGGCAGGACATGAGGAAACACGTCATCATGACGCTGCTGGACACGGAGCAGTCCTACGTGGAGTCCTTGCGCACCTTGATGCAGGTAACGTGGCACGGACGGGGACGTGGCACCCCAAACCACGTCACGGCATAACCGGCCCTTTCTCGTCACCGTCCCGGGGACCCCAAGGCAGACCCCCAGCTGCGGGTGCTCTACCAGCACCAACGGGACGTGGATTGGGGATGGGTGTCAGTGGGGATGTTGGGGGCAGTGGGACCGGAGATCGGAGCAGCGTGGCAATAGCGTTGAGAACAGAGTGTGGGGGTCACCTCTGTCCCCCAAATCAAGCCTGTATCGTTCCTCTTGGGTCGTCACCAGGCAGGTATCGTGTCCCCGAGCCCCTTCCCATGTTTGTCCCCCTTCCTCATGTTGCACCCCATCTCCTGCGCTGTTGCTGATGGCATTTGCATGATGGGGGACCCCTTACACCCCCCATGCCCATCTCCCCCCATTTTTTGCTCGGCACCATCACAGTTCAGGGGTTTTTCTCAGGCTTTTTTTTTTTTTTACGGGGCTGATTCCAACCCCCTTGGAGCAGCCTGGCCGGAGGGTCCACCCCACATTTCAGATGTTAATGAAGGCGTTTCAGATAGTCGGTGGTGGTCAACGCCCTGGAGACTTGCTCAGGCTGGCGTAGGCGTGGGCTGTCCAACCGCCTCGCTGCAGGTGGGAACAACAAAAAATCGGAGCCCTGTTCTGCTTCATATGGAGCAGTGCCTGTAGGACATCTGCTGGGCACATCCAAGGGGGCATGGGGCACCCAGCGTATCCCCTAAATCCCCGGCGAGGGTGCCCCCAGATGTGCTTTGCCATGTTGCTGCAGGAGGGAAGGACCCTTTGAGGTTGCTCCTAGTGCAGATGTTGGCTTGGAGAGGTGAGCGGACCCTGTGTCTGGGGATTTTGGGGGATGCCATATGGGGTTCAGGGTCGGGTGGTGTGCCTGTTGGTTTTGGCATGGATGGAGGCTGTCCCATGGGCTGTGCGCTCCTCTGAGGTGGGACAGGAGGCTGGCTGGAGGGGACAGCCATGTTGGGGGTCACTGGTTCCCCACTGGTGGGACTGGTATGTGGGTGGGAGCTACGGTGTGTTAATGCCTGAGCTCTTGCCCACGGGACATGTCCTGGCACAGTGCAACCAGGGGAACGTGGCTTTCTGGGGGGTAGCTCACAGGGTTCCAGGTGCCCCCAGCTCCCCGTCTCAGCCGGGACAAGGTGCTTGGATCAGTGACATGGCCCGGTGGCACATAGCATGGTGGCTACCAGGACAAGGACCACACGGAACGTCATCTTCCAGCCAAGCCAGATGGTGCATAGGCCCTGACTGCTCTCCCTGTGTGCCGAGGCAGGGGCTGCCTCTGTGCTCTTCTTCCCCATCTGGTCCTTGTTTCCCCAGTTTCATGGGGGATGGGATGGATGGCACAGCCCAGCCCAGCTCCCGCTGGAGGTGCTGGCCACGGTTGGGCAGGTGAAATGGGTTAGGACCCTCAGGAAGGATTTGGCCCTTCTAATTTGCATCTCTGTAAGATGATACCCACCATCAGCTCAAGGAACATCATCCTTGGGGGATGACTCCTCCTTTGCCAGCTTGGCTGGAGATGTCCGAAGCCACTTGAGGTGGGGCCTGTCCTCACCACTCAGCTTCATGGTCCTCCCAGCATCCTGAAGGACACGAGCACCCCATACCGGTCAGGATGGCAAGGCTTGAAAAGACCTTCCTCATCCTGGATCCTTCCCAAATCCAGCTCTCCCATTTCCGGAGGCACTGCTCCTCTCCGCAGCTCTGCCCCACGGGGGGAGGAAAGGGGTTTTGTAGCAGAGCTGCCCACCCAGCCTTGCACAGGACTTGCTTTTCCTACGGCCCCTGAGCATAGCTTGTTGGTTGTTGCCCAAGAGATGCTGCTGGGTGAAAGGGTCCAGGGCTTGATCCAGTGGGGTTCCAGCCCCTCCTGGTCCCAAACACACTAAATCTTTCTGGCAACACACCGGCTTTTCGATCCTAGGGTTGTGCTGTCATGATTCCACAGCTAGGTCAGGCTCTGTAGCAGATGGAGGTGACCAAGGCTCATGACAGCAAAGATTTGGAGCCTCCCAAGACTGTGGGACAGAGGGTGCCCTGCTGTGGGGACTCCTTGTGCAGACCTGTCCCACTCCCTACACTGCCACAGGGATGCACTGGGTGGGATGGGACCCAGGGAGGCTGTGGTGCAAAACCTGCTGGGACCCAGCACAGTTTGGTCCGTCTGGTGGGTCCCAATGTTCCCTGTAGGAACTCCCTGCTGCAGGATGCCACCGACCCCTGTATCTACATGGGTTGAAAAATTCACACTAGGGGGGTGGGAAAAGAAATCTCTGTGATCTCCGATGCCTTTGCTTCCCCGCAGGGTTACATGAAGCCACTGAAGCAGCCGGAGAACTCACTGCTGTGCGACCCGTCGCTGGTGGACGAGATCTTTGACCAGATCCCTGAGCTGCTGGAGCACCACGAGCAGTTCCTGGAGCAGATCCACGACTGCGTGCAGAACTGGCACGAGAAGCAGAAAGTGGGCGACCTCCTGGTGCAGTCGGTAGGTCCTCGCGGGGTGGATTTCCCCCGGGAAACCCAGGCGTGCCCGCTCTCGGGCACGGCCCCAGCAGGAGACGTTTCAGAGCAGGAGGCAGGGGAGCGATTAAAGGACAGGCCAAACACGCCTGGGATGGAGAACAGGAGACGATCTCCAGGCCCGCAGTCTGCTTAGCGTAACGGCGGGGTGTTGCAGCGCCCGGCTGGGTCTGCAGCTCCGCGTTTCTGCCTCGGGAGCAGAAATGTCAGGGCTGAGAAATCGAGGGGGGCGGGCGGCGGGTGAGCCCTCCCTGCGCCAGCCCAGAGCCAGGATTAACCCTTGGGGCAGCTTCTTCCAGGCTCGCCCGAGATGTCCATCGCTGGATCTATCCCCTTTTCCCCCCTCTTCTCCCCTCCCAGTTCTCCAAGGATGTGCTGGTGAACATCTACTCTGCCTACATCGATAACTTCCTCAACGCCAAGGATGCCGTCAGGATCGCCAAGGAAGCCCGGCCAGCGTTCATGAAGTTTCTGGAGGTGGGTTCCTTGCCCTATAAATGCCGGCCCAGGTCCCACAGCCACCTGCAAGGCTCCTGAGGGGGGGGCAGGATGGGGTTAATGGAAGTAAACTGGTAAACTATGGTCACACTGGGATTTTTTTACCTCCCACCTTCTTGGTTTTATTGCAAAGAGGCTGGTTTGGGATGAACCAGAGTCACTCTCGGTGGTGTTAAAAGGAGTCACCCTGGCCCCAAACGGGTGTTGCTCCAGGTGCTGCACTGGTGGGACGCCGGATCCCTGTTGTGTCCCACCTAACGGAGCCACCCTTGCCCCCCACCGGTGTTTTGCAGCAAAGCATGAGGGAGAACAAGGAGAAGCAGGCTCTGTCTGACCTGATGATCAAGCCTGTGCAGAGGATCCCGCGATACGAGCTGCTGGTGAAGGTGGGTGCGGGCAGGAGGGTGTCTGTGCCATGCCGGCAGCGGGTGAGACCGTGGCACCTCCTCACCTCCGCGCAACAGGAGATTCTAGGGGTCTCACGTCTCTCCTGGACCCTTTTCCCATCCCTTGACACAAAGTTGGTGTCCCTGTGCATGGCTCTGCCCTCTTGGGAATGGTCGCCCTGAGGTCTGTCACCCCACTGTCCCTACGGGTGTGTGGTCCCCTTCCGCTCTGCCAGGAGGTTGGACACTGCAGTGCTATTTTGGGACCGGTTGCACTGCCACCCCCTCTGTGCCTCAATAACCCCATGCCAGGATCACTCCTCCTGGTGCTGGGGACGGTGGGGATGTGCTTTCGCAGAATCACAGACTGGTTTGGGTGGGAAGGGAGCTTAAAGCCACCCAGTGCCAGCCCCCGCCATGGGCAGGGACAACTTCCATAGCCCAGGTTGCTCCAAGCCTCATCCAGCCTGGC
>NW_010255338.1:0-7926 GCF_000690775.1 Eurypyga helias | reverse complement strand
TCCTGGGTTGCGTCATGCTCCATCCAGCCGGGCCTTGAAGACAGCCAGGGATGAATTTTGGGTGTCCGTGCAAGGTCACGTGTGCCCTCAGGAGCTGGTGGCCTCTTTTGAGGTGGCAGAGACCCGGCTGGTGGTGACCCAAGCTTGAGGCTTCATTTCTTCACAAAACCTTTCCTGCGTGGGGCTGGTTTCCAATCCCAGCAGCCAGAGCAGCGCAGCAGGGACTTTGGCTCGGGGGTGTCACGGCATCGCCAATGCCCAGGCTTTGCCCGTGGTGATGTCCCTGCTGTGTCCCCGCGGTAGGACCTGCTGAAGCACACGCCAGAGGACCACCCCGATCACCCCTTCCTCATCGATGCCCAGCGCAACATCAAGCAAGTGGCGGAGAGGATCAACAAGGGCATGAAGAGCGCGGAGGAGGTGGAGAGGAACGCCCGGATCGTGCAGGAGATCGAGTCCCACATCGAAGGGATGGATGATGTACGTATGGTGGTCTTACACGGGGTTGGTCTTTCCTCCTCCCCAAAACTCAACCACTTTTGCTCTGTCTTGATCACATCAGGCTGGGCCGCTTGTTCTCTCCTCCCAATCCTGCTTTCCCCATCATTGCTTGGCCTTGGTGGGCTCCTGGGGGGTTGGGAAGGGGTCGGGTGTGCCAGACCTGAGCTGGTGGGGTGAACAAAGCCTGTGCGGGTCCCCCCTCAGGGCTCCCTGCTCACAAGCCTCCTTGTCCCGACAGCTCCAGGCCCCACTCCGCAGGTTCCTGCGCCAGGAGATGGTGGTGGAAGTGGTAAGAGGTTGTCCCTTGTCCCCGGCATGACTGTGCCACCGTACAGCAGACAGAGCAGTGGAAGGCTGCGATAGCGGGTTGTGGGGTGTCTGTGTGCGCGTGGGAGGCGATGGATGGATGGATGGGCGGATGGATGGATGGGCGGATGGATGGATGGGCGGATGGATGGATGGGCGGATGGATGGATGGGCGGATGGATGGATGGGCGGATGGATGGATGGGCGGATGGATGGATGGGCGGATGGATGGATGGGCGGATGGATGGATGGGCGGATGGATGGATGGGCGGATGGATGGATGGGCGGATGGATGGATGGGCGGATGGATGGATGGGCGGATGGATGGATGGGCGGATGGATGGATGGGCGGATGGATGGATGGGCAGATGGATGGGCGGACATATGGATGGATGTGGGAAGGTTGGGTGGAAGGATGGACTGATGGTTGGAAGGATATACAGATGGAAGGATGAATAGAAGATGAATGGAAGAAAGGCTGGATGGATAGAGGGAGGGAGGGACGGAGGGATGACACATGGAGGGATGACGGATGGAAGGGGACAATATAAAATTCTCCAAATGTGTTGGATAAGATTGGTTTGGGAACAGACAGGAAACCAGAAGAGCCCATAGCAGCCCGGGGCCAGGGCTGGACAGGGAGGCAGGAGGTGGAGACCTCAGGGGTCCCGGTGAACCCATGCTTGGTGTTCCCATGGCCCTGGAATTTGACTTTCCTGTGAGTGGGACCCTGTGGCTTTACCTGCACAGCCATGGCACCCATGTCCCCTTCTATTCTCGTGAGGACCCATCCCACCCCGCAGCCTCCCTGTGCCAAGGCTGCACATGGGGAAACTGAGGCAGGAACCGCTCCCAGCGCTGGCAGCGGTGGGGGGGCTGAATGTTAACCCCTTGGTGTCTCCCACCGCTCCGCAGAAGGCAGTAGGTGGGAAGAAGGACCGCTCCTTCTTCCTCTTCACGGACCTGCTGGTGTGCACCACGTTGAAACGCAAGTCGGGCTCCCTCCGCCGCAGCTCCATGAGCCTGTGAGTACCACCAGGCTGGGGGGCACCCATTGGGATTAATCCCACTGGCTGGACTGGTTTTAGGGTGCTGGGGACATGGGTGCAGCTCAGCCATACCCCCCCAAAACTCACAGGTACACTGCGGCCAGCGTGATCGACACTGCCAGCAAGTACAAACTGCTCTGGAAACTGCCGCTGGAGGATGTGGACATCGTCAAAGGTCTGTCTGCTGGAGTGTTCCACCCCACTCCAAAAGCCATTGCTCACCTCAGGGAGAAGGTCCCCCCTGAACGGCTCCAGGGAGGAAGGAGTTAATGCCATACACATGTCCCCACACAGGTGCCTCACAAGCCACCAACCGGGAGAGCATCCAGAAAAGCATCTGCCGCCTGGATGAAGACCTCAGCACATTGGGGCAAGTCAGCAAGCTGTCGGAGACCCTCAGCTTCCCCCACCAGGTATGGGGATGGTGGCCCTGGTGCTGTCCCCTGGCTGGAAACATTCCCCATGGGACCAACTGGGATGTCCTCAGTGGGAGGGAGAACCTGCAGAAAGGCTGGTGACCATGAGTGTCCTCAAAGGGCCCAGATGCCACCAGCCTCAAAGCTACAGTGGGGTTGGGGCAACCTCCAAAGGATGCTTGGGGATGGATAGGGAGAGCATCATGTAGTGGCCCTGATCCTGTCTCCTGGCCGGACACCTTCCCTCTAGGACCAACTGGCATGCCCTCAGCAGGAGGGAGAACCCATGGAAGGGCTGGTGGGCATGAATGTCCTCAAAGGGCCCAGATGCCACCAGCCTCAAAACTAGAGGAGGGTTGGGGGCAGCCTCTGAAGGATGCTTGATGATGGACGGGGTCAGCATCACTTGGTGGCCCTAGTGCTGTCCTTGGATGGACACCTTCCCTGTGGGACCCACTGGGATATCCATGGTGGGAGGGAGAACTTAATGGAAGGTCTGGTAGCCATGAGTGTCCTCTAAGGGCCCAGATGCCACCAGTCCCAACACCACAACGAGGTTGGGACAGCCTCTGAGGATGCTTGGGGATGGATGGGGCCATCATCCACACATGGCTAGCAGTGGCATGTCCCAGAGAGCTGAAGCGTTGTCCCCATCCCCAGAGCCTGGATGACGTGATCAAGGACCTGATGGCCGCCATCCACCGGGAGCTGGCAGAGAAGCAATCCCTGTCCTTCAGCATGGCTTTCCCTCCCAACAAGGTGGAGCTCAGCACCACCAAAGCCGACGGCACTGAGTCCTTCATCTTTGAATTCCCCAACCCCGACGCCCGGCTGGGCTTTGAGCAGGCCTTTGAGGATGCCAAGAAGAAGCTGGGTAACACCAGGGACTGGGGAGGTGGATGCGGTGGTGGTCTCGGCTTTGGTAGACCCCTTTCCTCCATCACTTCTTCATCTTCCAATTTGATTTTCCCCAGCTTCCAGCAAAAACTGCCTGGACCCAGAGTTCCTCAAGGCCATCCCCATCATGAAGACACGGAGTGGGATGCAGGTATTGGGTGGTTGAGTTCAAGCATCCCACAGGACCCATGGTCCTCTCCATCCCGGCGGGCTTGCTGCCAGATGCCGAGAGCTCCTGCATCATTCCCAAATGACCCAACTCATCCCATCTTTTGCTCCCTTGCAGTTTTCTTGTGCTTCTCCCAGCCACGGCAGCCTGGAAAGCTCCCACGAGGTTTGGGTTTGCAACAGCGATGGTTACGTGGGGCAGGTTTGTTTGCTCGGCATCCGTAAGGAGCCCACGGTGGAGGCGTGCATCGCCGTCTGCTCCGCCAGGATCCTCTGCATCGCCTCCGTGCCCGGGCTCAAGCGGGCGTATAGGTAGGACATTCCCACCGGCACCGCGGAGCCGGCGGGCACAGGGCGATGCTGGAGCTGCTTCTTTCCCCCCTCCCCTCGTCGGCCGAGCCGGTGGGCAGCCCCTCCTCGGAGGCGATGCCGGTGCAGCCGGAGGATGCAGGGCCGCAGCCGTGCCTGCACATCTCCATCTCGGGTTCGTCGCTGGAGCTCTCAGAGCCGGTTGATGGTGGCAACAGGGAGCTGGTGCCCTTCGATAGCGATGACACGGATGACGAATCTTCACCCAGTCCCTCGGGGACACTGCAGAGCCACGCCAGCCACTCCACCCACCATCTCCTCCAGCTTCGGCAGTGAGTCTCTGCTTGGCAAAAAACCACTTATTTGTCCCAAAATCATAGAATCATGGAATGGTTTGGGTGGGTAGGGACCTTAAATTCCCCTACCCCAGTCCCACCCCTTGCCATGGGCAGGGACACCTTCCACTAGACCAGGTTGCTCCAAGCCTCATCCAGCCTGGCCTTGGACACTTCCAGGGATGGGGCATCCACAGCTTCCCTGGGCAACCTGTCCCAGTGCCTCCCCATCCCCTCCGGGAAAAATTTCTTCCTGAGGTCCGATCTCCATCTTCCTCTTTCCATTTAAACCTGTTACCCCTTGTCCTGCCACTACAGGCCCTACTAAAGTGATGGGCAAGTCCATCATTTTGGCCACTCCACCTTGTGTTCCTCAGGGAATTCCACAGCTGGAGGCTTTTGAGCCAAGGAAATCTCAGGAAAAGAGATGTTGGTGGGTGTCAGCCCATCCCTGTCATGCTGAGATGGGGCTGGTGGCTTTGGGTAAAACCTGGTGGGTTTGGGGCTCAGCATCCCTACATCCTCCCCAGGGCTTGACATCGCAAGGGGACCCATGCTCTCCTCCCCATCACTTCGGTGGGTGTTGGGTGGTCCTGGGCTGACCCATTCCTTCCTCCTCCTCCACAGATGAAGAGATCCCAAGCTGCAAGGAGGCAACAGCGGAGACAACAAGCTCGGAAGAAGAGCAAGAACCCGGCTTCATGCCCATCTCTGGTACCTACGGCCAAAACCGGCACGGCGAGAGCCCCACAGACGGGCGAGCCCTGCGCCGCTCCAGCCGCGGCTCCTTCACCCGGGGCAGCCTCGAGGACCTCCTCAGCCTTGACCCTGAAGCCCATCAGAGCTCCATGTGGTTGGGCACCGAAGATGGCTGGTACGTCCCCAGATGGGGGATACACACACGTGGGGTGGACCCCAATCCTGGGTGAGCCTCAAGCTTTGCTCTTCTCCTGCAGCATCCACGTGTACCAGTCCTCGGACAACATCCGTAACAGGAAGAACAGCATGAAGATGCAACATGCCGCTGCCGTCATGTGCATTTTGTAAGCGGGGAAGAAGATTTTCACCTCCGGGGTTGTCCACAGTGAGATGGTTTGGGGTGGCTGAGTGGGGCTCTGTGACTGGTTGTCCAAGGGTTTTTCTCCCCACAGGTACCTGGATAACCAGGTTTTCGTGTCACTGGCCAACGGGGAGCTCGTTGCGTACCAGCGGGAGGCAGGTGAGGCCGGATCGGGGCCATCAAAGGGTACTGGGGGGGTTAAACACAGCCCCAAAGTGGCATCTGTTGGGTGGGCGCTTGTCCAGCCCCTCAGGGAGGGATGCTCGGGGTACTGGTGTCTTCCCTGCCTCCACTGGAAGGGAAAGGACATCTCTCAAGCGATGCTGAAGACCCCAAAACCAGAACCAGATGGAGACGTGTATCCTGCTCCTCGTTGGCATCCCCTCGGGACATCACCTCCTGTCCCCTCTAATGGAGAACCTGGAGATGGGCATCTTCAGCCACTACATCCCATTGGCCAGGTCAAGATGGAGTTGTTTTGGGGATGCTTTACCTACTCACCTCAATCTCACCACCCTCACAGGCCGCTTCTGGGATCCCCAAAACTCCAAGTCCCTCTCCTTGGGCTCACCGGGGAGCCCCATCACCAGGGTGGGGGCAGTGGCAGGGAAGCTCTGGTGCGGCTGCCAAAACCGGGTCATCGTCCTCAACACCGCTACGTTGGCACAAGAGGTACGGCAGGCGACGGCGGGAGGTTCAGTGGGACGGTGATGGGCATCGGTGGCATCGTCAGTGGCATTGCTGTGGCTCTGTCACCCACAGCACACGCTCCAGGTGGGACAGGACAGTGGGCGCAGTGTCACCTGCATGGTGAGCGCAGGAACTGGCGTGTGGGTCGCCTTGCAGAGCAGTGCCCAGGTCCGGCTTTACCACGCCACCACTTACGAGCAGTTGGCCGAAGCGGATATCACCCCCCCGGTACACAAGATGCTCGCCGGTAAGTCCCACCGGTGGCAGGTCCCCGGTGGGTGCCCGCCACTGTCTCCAGGGGGTACCCGTGCCCATCCCCTGCCTTGAAAATGCCATGCCCTGCAGCATCCAGCGCTGGGAAATTTAATACCTCCTGCATCCCGGCCCTCTCTGGGGAATGAGACCTGACCGGTCACGCTCATGGGTGTCATCCTCAGTGTTATGCAGCTGCATAATCCCATGGGAAATCCCTGGGCAGATGGATAATCCCGTGCAGAAACAGAGCATCCCCTGGGCATCATCATAATTGCACAGGGTAATAGGGAATCCCCTGGATGGCTTCGTAATTCCACACAGGAATAGGGTATTCCCTGGGCAGCTGCATGATCCCATGTGGAAATAAGGCATTCCCGGGATGGCTTCATGATCCCAAGCAGGAATAGGGCATTCCCTGGTCAACTGCATGATCCCATGTGGAAATAAGGCATTCCCTGGATGGCTTCATAATCCCACGCAGGAATAGGGCATTCCCTGGGCAGCTGCACGATCCCATGTGGAAATAGGGCATTCCCTGGATGGCTTCATAATCCCAAACAGGAATAGGGCATTCCCTGGGCAGCTGCACGATCCCATGTGGAAATAGGGCATTCCCTGGATGGCTTCATAATCCCACGCAGGAATAGGGCATTCCCTGGGCAGCTACGTAATCCCATGTGGAAATGGGGCAGCTCCTGGGTGGTAGCATAATCCCATGCAGGAATAGGGCAGTTCTTTAGTATCTGCGTAATCCCATGGGAAAATAAAGCAAACCCTGGGTGGCTTCATAATCCCACACCGGAATCAGTCGGTCTCTGGGCAACTGCATAATCCTACGGGGTAACAGGACAGCCCTGGGTGGCTTCATAATCCCAGAAAAAAAATAAGGAAGCCCCTGGGTTGCTGTATCATCCCACAGGGAAACCCCATGGCATTTGCATAATCCCATGGGGTAACAGGGAAACCCCTGAATGTCTTCATAATCCCATGTGGGAACAAGGCAGCCCCTGGGGAACTGCATAATCCCATGGGGAAATGAGGCAGCCCAATCTGGCAGCACCCAAGGGTGGTTTATACAAGCCAGGGGGGTTGTGGGATCCCTTTCCCGTGTCCCACATCCCCCAGATACCCCTGAGAACGGAGACCGGAGGCATGGGTGGGGTTCACAGCCCCATGGCAGGCAGGGAGGGACGCTGACGGTTGGGATGCTCGACAGGCTCGGATGCCATCATCCGGCAGCACAAGGCAGCCTGCCTGCGGATCACGGCTCTCCTGGTGTGCAAGGACCTGCTGTGGATCGGGACCAGCGCCGGCGTGGTGCTGACCCTCGCCCTCTCGGCCAAGGCGGCCCCGGCGTTGGTGGGGCTCTCCCAGGGTCACACCGGCCACGTCCGCTTCCTCACCGCCATCGAGCTGCCCGACGGCTTCGACGTCCTCTTCCCATTGCCAAGGGAGACGGGTAGGTGGGATGACTGGGGAGGGGGCCAATCCTGGTCCGTTTCGGCAGGACCTGATGTTTCTACAAGGCCAGGAATGCTGGAAAAATGGGAATAGCCTTGAAATGTTGTCACCAGCATCCCCTGCTCCATCCTTGCCTTGTGAAAATCCAGGGAGAAAAATCAGGGTGGGAGGAAATTGGGTGCTCCTCCTCCTCCAGGGCTTGTGGGGATGGCTCAGGTTATCCCAACTATCCCTAATTCCCATGGGGAAAAGCCAATGGAAAGCCATGTGCTTGAGTCTCACCCAAACAGGCCCCAAAGTTGGGGTGGGATGGGGAGGAGGTCATTTGGGGGAGGTGGTGATGGGGGTGGGAGGGGCTATTTGGGGCCAAGATGTGGCACATGGGAAAGGGGTGGTAGTGGTGGGATAATCCTGGTGGGATGATGCTTGTGGGGTGATGCTGGGGGAATGGTGCTGTTGGGATGATCCTGGGGGGGGGG